>NC_079153.1:141895602-142204736 GCF_947563725.1 Argiope bruennichi | reverse complement strand
AATTAGCTGTCATCATCAGCAAGCCTTAAAAATTGTGTGTTTGGCACTATTTTGATCCATTGTTAGAGAGGTACTCAATCATGAGATTTGAGAAGTCACACTTCCCTTTATGACTTTTCAAAGTTAATTGGATAGTTTTATTATTTTCTGCAATCAAAATATAATAGTGGCAGTTATGAAAATATGTCATTTATTATAATAAAGAATTATTACATAAGGGAAATAATGATACTCTAACTAAGGAAAAATAAGACACTTAAAAGTAACACAAGTCAGAAATACTAAGTTTTAGTTCATAATATTTCCTCAATTTTTCCTGTTTCTTCAGGATCAGCATCAAGTATTTGTAGTAATTATAGTCAACTAGTGGAATGTAATCCCGAAGTTTTAAAACATCTTTAATTTTATTTTTCTAAATTTTGTTTGGAGCATTTTTTTTTTTTCTGCAGCTTAAAAACAATTGCATTTCCCTTCTATCTTATTATATATGGTTATACATCTGTGTCTTTCTCTTAGAAAATGGAAAATAATAATAAAATAATTCATTGTACTATTGTGTTAAAAATAATTGCATGCATTTCTGGCACTTCATTATAAACTTTACATATTTTAAAGGTTTATAATAATTTGAAAAGATTTGATTAATTATAATATTGAACGTTATACGAAACGCACATTATACGAAAATGCCGTTTAATAATAAATTATAAAACATAATAGATCAAAAACTGCAATGAATATGAAATTATGTTCAAAATACTTTTATTGTAGTCAAAATAATGCCACATCCTGAAAGCATATTTTGACTTTTCTAATTGGTTGAAAGTAGCTAATACTGAAAATAAAAGTTTTATGAATTTTGAAACAATACATCGATCATAGGTGCTTAAAATGTCTTATATGCATAATATACATGAAATAAAAATTACTGTTACTTTAATAGTATTGAAGAAAGGGAAATACTTTGAAAAAAAATAATACCAAGCCACATTTACTTTCATCTCAATTTCAGAAGATGAAAAAAAAAAATTGTTAATCATCATCCATGTTTTCATTTATATAAAAACCATCTGAATTTCTATTTTATTCATTTTCTCCCATATTACATGGTTATATCCGAAACTCTTGCTGCTTAACACTTTCTTCCCACTAACAAAGTTCTAAAAACGTCTGATAGCAAAAATGAAACTTTTGATATATGTTGCCACCCTCTAATGTTAGAAACAAATAATACATAGGATATTATAATTTTCATTGATCAGCAAGTTTACAGTTTTGAATGCATTTTTATTAAAATGTGGGTTGGCACTTTCTTACCCCGACTCCCTCATGCATACATAATTTAATTGAAGTAGAGTATTTCTTTCATTTAATGCAATTAACCTTTGGTTAATGAAATATATTTTTATTAAGAAATTTAAAGATTATTAATGTCATCTTAACATTTTACTTCTACAATGCATATCACTGTGCAAATGAGCTTAGAGGACTTGAATAGTTTAGCTACCATTCCTGTTTAGCTTAATAATCTTGGACCCAAATCTACTTTGTACCTTATTAAGGGATAAAGAATATAAATCCTGACAATATTAAATATTGTTACGAATCTGTGATGCGGCTTCCCAGCATAGTTGGTTCCATAGGAGGTCCCAGAGCTTGGCGACTTTGGGGCCAAAATAGATTATACCCGAAACATCGAGAATTTTCCCGAACCGTCCAGTAGGAACGGAGATACGCCTCGAACGTTTCTGATTGGTTGAGAGGCTTCTAGCTCCACCTCCTGAGACCTATAAAAAGAAGCAGCCGCAGCTGCCGGGGGTCGTGAACCAGATTGGAGAGTTGTAGTCGGAAGCGACAGAGTGAAGAACTCGTCTTCCTTCAGCCGCGGTCCCACGACTGGAGGATCTTCACAGATGTGGTCATAAAACTGTCACCCTTCCTTCGTGGTGCCACCCCCGTCTGTGGCAGCGGACCCACGACCGGAGAAATCTTCAGACGGCACGCGTTCCTCTTTCGACCGCTCAAAACCCTCAGTTTCTTTGACTCCCCCCCCCCCTAGCCCAAACAAATTTTCCGGCTCTTTGATGCTTATCCATTTACCGACATTTTGCGGGAAGCTCACCAACGTCTACGTTCGTACCACGGGCGACGGGGGAGTGCGGTTCCCCAGTGAGTCGAATGTCAGATTTATGACCAAATCCGTGAGGTGGCAGGTCGTTGGACCGCCGCTTTCCAGGGACTAGCGGAGCAGCGACGGAGTCGAGCTGCTGTTGTATGCTGCTGTGTATGCTGTTGTTGCTGCACGTCTCGGCTGAAGATTACATGACGATCTCAAAATTGAACCTGTTTCGGAATTTATTAGAAGAACATCAATAAATTTCTTCGAAAAACTGCCCCAGATTCGTAACAAGTTACTTAATCTACCTGCTTATGATCCTGCAGTACCCAGCTCTAGGAAAAGACCTAGAGCTGCAATAGACAATGTCTATGTAAATTTCCCCTCAGTTAAAAAACTGAGAATTAATTAACTCTGTTACCAATCTGGTGGATTAAATTTATCAAAATTATTTGTTTTGGCCTCAGATAGCTACGATGAGCTACACGCGTGAAATTCCTTGAAATTTTTCCTTCAGAAAGTTTAGTTCCAAAAAAGCCCCAATAGTTAAGGCACGTGCAACGTAATTCCACTAAAGTTCTATTTTACCCCATAAATAATATAAATATTATTTTTAAATTAATTAATTGTATCAAAAATAATAATATGAATTAAATACCAAATTTCATGACGTTAGAGCTTTATTGCGCTCGTCCAAACTAGTTCAATTAAATTTAACTTTTCCCTAAACTAACAAATTAAAGTATCTATTCCAAATTATGATGTGGAGGTGCTCGTGACCACTTTGTCACATCGCGGAACTCCGAAACATCACGACTTTGCCGTTGTCATCTTTGTACTGTCCGGTGTGTCTTTGTGTAAATAAACGTCGTTGTTTCATTTTCTACTGCCGCCTGCTGATTGAGTGTTCTCCACACCATATAACTCCCACTATCCAAACGAACCCGGAAATTTCGTAACAATATATAGTAGATCTGACAAAATTATGGAATATTTTTTTTTTCCATTCTATTGATGTTTATTTGAGCTGAGGTTGATATTTTTAAATACAAATATTAAAGGTATTAAAAATTCTGAAAAATTAGTACAAGAAAGAATTAAATTGATTCTCCTTTTATTCTGATTGATTCAGGGACCATCTTTTGCTTTTAAAGAAGTGTAATGGTCCTTCCCTCATTATTTTATTCATGCTGTAATGTATTTTCAGGAACATGACGACTTTCTTCATAAATTGAATCAAACTGAGGAGTGGATTTATGAAGATGGTCAAGACCAAAATGAAATAATCTATAAAGAAAGGTTATTAGAATTACAGGTAAAAGCAATTATAAAATATTTGTGTGTTATTGGTGCTTTGTCAATATTTGATTTATCCAAAAAATGATTTGTTAATGTTTTTAAAAAAATCAATATGGAATTCAGTGTATCTCGCTATTAAATGAGTTTTGTGAGAAATTGTTACCTAAAAAAATTGAGATTCACAATGATCTCAGTTGAGTATCATTTCTGATAGCTACTCTGATCAATACTTCACCACGATTCCTTACTTGGAATTTCATAATATCTCTTTCGTATAAACTCCACTCTTCAAAGAAAAAATAATGATGTTTGATCCAAATAGAGGCTTTTTATTTTTCTTATTGCTGATTGGAATTTTTGGATTTGGGGAAAATCTACTTTTGTAAAGATAAGGAATGAAATTATTTTTTTAAATCATGGATCTTTGTATGAATGGAATTTGGCTGTTATTTAACTTCACTGTACAGATGCTTTATTTATTTATTTCATTTTCTGCTCAATTGTTGCAAGGATTTCCATAAAATTTTTACATTAAATGCAAGCATGTCCTTTTGAAATAATTTTGTAGTTCTTTTACCAAAAAATTGTATAATAACTTCCACTGAATACTATATAAGTATAATAAAAGAAATTTTTAAGTCAAAATTACTTATGCAATTTATGCTTTTTTTTTTCTTAAATATACAAAATTAATTATCAAGGCTGTTATAATTAGTTTTTGCAGTATTTTATAATTTATTCATAAACTGAGTTTCAAACATTAAGCTATTCATTGAATTTATATTTCTTTGGCAATAAATACTACTAAATATCTTTTTTAATTGCTAGCTATAATTTTTATGTTGCTTATTGAAAATATTGTCATTTTTTAAATGCATTTATTTATTTAAATAATTCATTTATTTTTTAGAATTTTTTCACATTAAATTTAAAACTCAATTTATATTAAATTTTAAAATTCATATTAAATATATATTACATAGTATAAGAACAATGCTCCAATTTTTGAACCAAATAATATTTTTTTTATCTAGGAATTTGTGCAAATTTTTTAAAATATTTTTTTTTGTTGATATTAAAATATTTTTTTTCATATTGCTTATGATTAGATTGCTGTTTTAATGAGTTCTGCCTTTTATCACTAATGCAGAAATAAGAACTTTGAAAGTACAATATGATGTCTGATTTTTGCCAACATTTATAGACTTGGAATAAATACAAATTTACATTTTATCAAAATTTAATAAAATCCACCAAATTTCCACAGTAATAAAATTTAAACTAAATCAAGATTATGATAAATTTTAGATTTTTCATAAAAATTTCAGAATGAAGAAAAACGAGTTTTTACATTGTAAAACTCAAAAGAAACATTTTTTTTAAAACAATAATCTTTGTTAGTAAAAAAAAAATGCTTCTGTTTTTAAAAAGTGATTTTTTTCTTTATATATATATATATATATAACCTGCTAGTAAAATTGAAAATGGAAGTAAAATGTTAAGGCTAAAAATTCTTTTTTGAAATAAAAGTTTATTATTGACAACTCTTAGGAATCCTAGGTTGTACAATATGTTAAAACCCAAATTCGCTTTTCTAACAATATTTATTATATGGGCAAGTTATAGTTATAACAGAGTTTATTTTATAGTAATATTTGTATTGGAAAAAAATTTTGAAAAGTAGAAAGAGCATATTAGTATCTGTTTGTTATATTGTTATTGCAGCCATGAACATTTTTTAAATAGGTTATCAAAAGTCATGTAAATGAGAAAGATATGTAAAAGTTGTAGAAGTGCATTTACAGTTAGCCTCCAATTCTGCTGCTTAAATAAGAAGCATACAATAATGGGACTGCAACAGTGTTGACCAAAGAATTCATTTTTCACTTCTAAGACTCTAGTTTTCCTAAACCAAATGGATAACAATAATTTGTAGGTTTAATTTTCATTATGTTTAGATCAAAATGAAAATAATGCTGCATTTGTAAAGACTTATAATGCAATTTCCTTGATTTGGAACTAGGTAAATTATTAAGTTAATGATTTTCTGAATCCCATTGCATTAGAAAAATAGTTTTTTAGTTTTAAAAATATATTTCTATTTTTAGTTATTATTTCTCACACTTGATCTAATTATTGTGTTTTATATTAATTTTTCAAACTATAAATGATTTTTAAATTGTATTTTAAAATTATACAAATTTTATTGTGCATCTATTTTTAGAATAACCTAAATCAGTAACAATCTTCAAAAGTTATATTTTGTTTCAGTGAGTTTATATAATCAAGAAACAGGGTGTATTTTCATAGTTTTATCCTTATTGTCTTTTATATATACATATCATGTAACTGCTTAAAAGATTAAAGTCTGTGCCAATTTCTTATTGTATTCTAAAATATTTAACAAAATATTGCTAATTTCTATCATACTTATTCTCATTGTTTTACACATTGCTGAATTACTTTCAATCTCTTTTTCATGTTTAAAGTTGTAATTTATATTTAAGTTATTTTAATTGTTATCAGCTAATTTACAAATAATGGAAAAACTTGAGTCCCACAATTAAATTTTAAAAAAAATCATTAAAATGAAATTTTTAAAAATGCATAAAAAAGTATCTCATTACGAACACAAAAATTACCTCTTAATTACTGATTATTTGTTTTTTCATTTGGGAAGGATTATAGAATTTTAATAACCCTAACGAAAATTGCTGAAAGATTCTGCTTTCTTCCAGCTATCTTCATTAATGAAATGCTTTTATTCTATAAAATATAAATTAAACAAGTCAGATAGTTTATATAAACTTGTTATAGATTTGTAATTAATCCAATACAAAATAAAATGCAAAAAAAGTATTTAAATTCAAGAATAGAATTATAATGCATAGGAAAATATTGATGATGGCACGGAACATGGATTGGTTAATAATATATTTTGATTTTGAAATCTGGCCTGTCCTACCATCTGAAAATTATAAGGATTTGTATTCAGTTATTTTCCAAAGTGGTGCATTCTTAATTGTTGTGCAATTCTCTCTCTGATATTTTTTGGCACATTTGCATTAATGCCATGGAACATTTGGACAAAAGTTGTAGCATTGTTGTTCCGATAGATGAAATCACAAAATGCAAAATTTAAAAATCAGAATATAATAAAAACAAAACATTAATACCTAGTTATTGAATGATATTTCATGAACCAAAATTGCATTCAGCATATATTAGGAATAAGATTCAAGCAAACTTTTTTGTAGAACAGAAAACAGATTTTCTGGATTCATGAAAATAACAAGCTACTGAAATACATTCTTAGTGACTACAGAATTTTAGACTCGCCCTTAAACTAAAAACCTCCTTTCTTATTCTAAGATATATTCCTGGCAAATGACTGTTGAAATTCAGTTTCTTGCATTACAAGGCATTTGACATGATTATATAGCAACAAATTGTAGATAAAGATATTTTGTAACTTGTAGGCACTTACCTTGAAAGTGAACACATACACTTTGCAAAATTGTGCATATGTGTGCAGAAGGATCCAAAAATAAACTTTTTTATCTCCTTAAATTTTGAAACTAGGCATTTATTTCTGTTTACAAAATTTCATTAAATAAAGTGGAAATTTTATGAAAATTCATTAGTTTCTATAGAGGTTGATAGTAAAAAAGTGAATTTTCCCTATAGTGAAAACATATCAATATGTATAATGTTTTTTCTTACGTCCATCTATGCACTCGCAAAGTTTCATGTTTATTTTTATATTTTGAAAGAATAATATAAAATTTAAATTAAAACTTTTGTTTCAAAAATGCTTATTTATTCAATACATAAAAATTGTCATAATTGTCTAATAGTATGTCATCCAGTCATCATATGAAAGAAATTTGTTAATTACTCTATCACTTTGTTTGGTCAACAATTACAACTTTGACTTTATAAAGAAAAGATAAATTTCAGAAACTGAGCATTTAAGATATCCTAAGAAATGCAGATATGTTGAGTAAGAAAATTTAAAGTTTTGTGCTCATAATTGTGTGCTTTTTTAAAGAATGATTTATTTCAGCAACTAGGAACATTTGGAAATACAGACTATTTATGCTGCATGTAATCATAATGCTTTAGAATACAAACATCATTTTCCGAATTCTCGTCATCTTTATAAAAAGTGTGTTTGCCAAACGATTTAGGGAGAAGTTATAGGAACCTTTTTTCCTGGGGAAGTATGGAGAAGATGAGATGATATGATATACAAAGGATACACAATATATGATATACCATACATTTATTAAAATGGTGGCTTATTTTCCAGTTTTTCTAATGCTATTGTATGAATAACCAGTCCATAACTCAACATTCCAAAAATGACAGTAGCAAATATTTCAACAGATTAACTAGCATCCATGAATTTTCACAACTGTGACAGGGATGACTATACTAACTTTGAAGTCTAGAATTTTGCCTTTAAGTTCTACTTGAGCTAAAATCAATTTTTTTTTTTTTTTCCTAGTGATGATTTGGATTGCATGTACAGAAGTATTATTTAAAAAATGCAACTTTGTCAACATTTCAAATAATGCTTTGTTATCTTCTGATTCTGTCATTTAATAACCTTTTATAATATGTATGCTATCCTTGAAATTATAGCAAATGATGCACCCAAACGTAGGTCAGAGATATAAAAAATTGTTCTAAGTTTAAAAAAAAAAAAAAATGTGCCCTTAAATATCTCTGAATTTTTTACAGACAAAAGCGTGTTTTTATTGGTGAGTGTAAGAAAAGTATTTTGCTCATACTTTTCCATTATGGGGGCCTTATAAAAATTACATCCTCAGTGGATCTTTACCATTGAATCCCAAAAGTCTGTCTTTAAGTCTCAAATGATGTACTTGATTGCATATAAATAATATAGTTTGAAAACTGAAACTTTATTGAAAGTATTCATTTTGAACAAGCTTCTAAGCAAATGTTATCTGACCATTTTTAAAAATTTAAGGAAAATTAATAAATGTGTATATTATTTTCTGAGTACTTTTAATAATTTTTTGTGACATGTATATAATATCTGAAAATTGAAATAAAAATGTCCCTAAAACACTGATCAGAGATAAGGAAAAATTATCTACGTCAAAAAGTCTTTTAGTATCTCAGCAGATTTTAGAAATAGAAGCATAAATTTTTTTTCCTTATAGATGAGTGTAAAAGAAAAATTTCATTTTTTAACACAATAGTATTTTCGTACATTTGGATAACTAAGGAATTAAAGAAATAAATGCTTGTTCCATGTTTTGGTGATATTCTGGCTATGTATGCTTGGAATAATTAAAGAGTTAAAAAGGAAGTGGGAAATAAAATGACTAGTTCTTTCAGGCTAGTGTAACTATTTATAGGTGATGATTTTTAATTATTTGAAACTGTTCTTAAAAGGAATAAATTGATTTTGATTCTGAAGCTTTACTTTATTAATTGTGTGATTGATATTTATTATGTTTATTTGCAGTCTCAAGCTAATCCCATATTCAGCAGGAAGCTGGATTATGAACAAAGATCTATCATCTTTGCAGAGTTTTGTAAAATAATTTCTGCAGTAAAAAATATTTTAAAAGCTTATTTATCTGGTGATAAACAGTATTCTCATATAAATCCCCAGGACATGGAAAAGGTATGTATTTTTTCTGTGAATTGTGAATCCAACTTGTAGCTGTGAAATTTTGAATTGATTTTGAAACTGTATATTTTTAGCATTTGAATTAAAAAGCTTTTGAGAATATGTAGCTCTTAAAATATTAATTTCTTATTCATTTTCATAGGAATTTCCCAAATCATTTGCCTTTTTAATGAATATTCACCAATGATAAAATAAAGTATATTGATTTTCTCATAGCATATAGATTGCTGAACGCTTTCTTTATTAACTATGATTTTAACTAGGGATTCCATAATTGATTTTAGCTCATCTTTGTTATTTCATAAGCTATATTGTAATTTGGCTTCTAAAGTTTTTCTATCAATAATTATGACATGGAACTGTGATATATTTTATTTAGTTTAATTAACTAATTAATACTGTTTCATCTTTTAAACATAGCCTTTATGAACAATTTCTTCGTGTATTCTCTTCGTTTTTTAAAAAGAAATCCAAAAGTTATGGCCATAAGTATTTGTGGATCACTCTGAAAAAATGTAATGTTTAGTTTTCAATCCATGGGAATAGAAGTGCTTAATCCCTTTTTTAAAAAAATAGGAAGGGGGGGGGTTCTTTTCAAGCATGTTTACTGTTATTTCGCCATATTTAAATTTTAAATGTTGAGTCAATATTCACCAAAAATGAAGATGCATTGTATTGATTTGCTTCGAAATATGTCTGGGAATATAGGATTGAAAAGTTAACCAATTTAATATATTTTAAAAGTTAGCCTAAATGGCCAATTTTATGTCGAAATTAATTAATAAATTCAATCTATCAAGAAAGAGATATACACAATGAAGATTACAGGATAACTTGAATATTTACAAAAATGCAGTTAACATCTCGTACCCAGAACATAAGAATAGAAGGAAAAAGAAAAATATACTCATCAAAATGCACATCAGCTTGTACACTAACAACCTTCTACTCTAACCTAACCATATATATATATATATATATATATATATATATATACAAAAGTATTAGAATCAAGTTAATAGGAAAAACAAAAAATCAAACCAAAAAAATTATAAAAAATATAAAAAAAGAATCTGGCCTGAAGACTTTTTCAAGGGTCACCCTCAGGCAGGGATTCAAAGAAAGGAATTTTTTCTGTGAGGAAATACAGACTTTGTCTAATAATGATTCCTCGTGATTCGAAAATCCCCTGAAATTATGCTCAAGAGATATACCATTTTAACAGAAAGGAAATATAAAACAACAAATTAGAAGAAATTAACCACAACAAAGTAAAAATACAATAACAAAAATAACAATAAAAACAAAAAATAGCACTAAAATTAAAAATTAAAAACGAAAAGGCCAGTACATACCATCAACAGTCAAGGAAACTTTAAACTATCGATTGTGATTCCCTGTTTTTAAAAAACTAGCGGTAAATTATGTAAACAGATGTAGGCTCCCAGCGCCATCTATTGAGTGATCCAATATGCAAGGAAAGTTCTATTTTTATTTAAGCCAAAGGATTAATCCCAAACCATACCTTGTTTAATTAAAAAATTGACATTACAGTAATTTCTAGGAAATTCATTTTTAATTAAATTTTTAAGGAGGTTGTTTGATGCTTCAATATAAGAATTTTTATTATTGCAAACCCTTTTGATCCTGTTAACTTGTGAGAAAATTAGATTTTTGAAAATTTTAGAGTTTAGACTGGAATGGTAGTTACATAGTTTTGTTATTTTAAAGTTGAAATCATCCCTTTTATCGTATATACCAACTATTGTTTTATCATTAGCAATTTCGATTTTTAAATCCAGAAAGGTAGCCTCAAGTTGATTTTTTATTTGTATCTTTTAGAATTAAATAGCAATTAGTAATAATATTAGTATTGTCGAAGTTAATCAAAAGTAGGTCATCAATATATCTCCACCCGTTTATTAAATTATATTTAATTATTTTTTTCTCATAGTAATGCAGGAAAATATTAGCTAAAGCACTTGAGAAAGCTGTTCCCATTGGAATGCCCTTGACTTGTTTATAAAAATTAATACCATTAAACACGTAATTTTCAGTAATATTAAAATTACATAACTGAAGCCAGTTATTTTTAGGAATGATATTTTCATTTAAATATTCGTCATGTATAAAAGTGCAGACCTTTATTAATTTTTCATGAGGTAGATTAGTGTATAAATTTTCGAAATGAAAAGTATTAAGTTTATTAATGTTGTTATCTTTAAGAAAATCCAATACTTCTTTGTTACTAGAAATAATAAAGTTGTCTTCATTTTTTTATTTTGTCCAGGATAATTTTTAAGTATTTAAAGAAATGTTTACCCGTATAGTAATTATAACTGCCAGTGCTACAGGTTACGAATCTGAATTTTAATGGATTTTTATGAAATTTAACTGTTGGGAATAAATAAGGATAGTTAAGAGAGCAAGTCTTAGTTTTGGTTTTTTTTTGCAAAAGCTAGCATTCTTTTATCTAATTCCTTTTTTCCGGTGTTCTTTAACATATAAGTTGCATTAGAGTCATATTCATTAATTAAAAGTTCTTTATAATAATATTTACAAATTAAACAGAAATTATTTGCTGATTTATCTATTACTGTAATAACAAATTTTTCTTTTAAATTTTTTATTTCGTTTTTTAATGTTTTACTAAAATAAATTCCACGTTCTTTAGATCTGTCAAAATCAGTATTCATTTTTAGTTTAATTTCCTTTAAAATTCTCACTTTCCATTCCCCGAAACCTTCCGCAGGCCAATGGTATTTTCTAGATAATTTGGCAATAAAAACATCCAAATCATTACCAATAGAAATCAAAATTTTGTTATGTTTTATTTTTTCTCTTAATCTAAATTTTGTTCCTCTTCCCATCAAATCTCTTAAAGAGTTGAATTCAATAATTTTTAAATTACCTGTAATAATATGACCTTTATCAATATCTATAAAATCTTTATATTTTCTTTGTTACAGTAACAATCTGTTTTATTTATTTTATCTAAATTTTTGCTATAGTAATTATAATTACAAATTTTTTTCTTTAAAATTGAAGTGTAACTAAACGCTATTGATACAGTTGTTTTATCTGCAAGAGGAAAAAATATATTATTATTATGTATAATTTTGGGTAGTTTTAGATATTCGAAGTAAATATCCAAGAATTTAATCACACAGTATTCTTTGAAAACATTATTTTTATTATTAAAAAGTAAATCGTTTTTTCCAATGTTAAGTTTACATTTAATAAGATCTAGAATAATACATTTAGTGTACGAATTTTTAAACTCTAATTCCCCGAATTTATTATTTAAAAACCATTTCATTTTATTATTTCTCAGACCAAAAATATATTTCCTAATTTTGTAAATGCTTTCACTATTGTGTTCCAGATTACAGTAATTTTGAAATTCCTCAAATATAATTTGAAAATTGCCTCCTTTCCCTTTACCTCTTTTAAATCTTTTAGAAAAGTTATCTTTATTTAGAAAATTTTTAAATATGTTAAATTTGTTATAAATGCAATTATTGTTTAAATCTGCATAACCTTCCCCATTTAATTTACTATTGAGACCATAAGGAAATAAAGTTTTCAGGTTGCAAATATAAATGTTTTCCAGATCTAATCTTTTGTTTAATTCGTTAATATTGTCTTCTAGAATGTAGGTATTAATACTGTTAAAGTTATGGTTTTGAAAATGCTCCAGTTCGAAGTCAGTGTTCCTATTTTTTATGAAGTTTTTTATATCGGATCTGTGATTGTTAATTCTCAAATTAAGCTCGGTGCTAGTTTGGCCAATATATTTTAAATTACATTCTGAACAATTAAGGAGATAAATCAAATTTTTGTTTTTACAGAATATTTGTAATTTTGAGTTTTCATTTTTGATCTGTTCCTTATCTGCTAATGGTTAGGTTATAAATTTTAGTTGCGATTTCGAAACCGTTTTTGTTTCGTTTTCAAACTTTTTCTTACTTAAGATTGGTTACCATATATATATATATATATATATATATAATATAGCAATAAAAAAAACTGCATCTTCTTCATTGATATAGTAATTAGAGTCATCTTATTAGCATATCATACTAGATATTTGCTCTTGTGTGACTGCATCAAATTTGATAAAGATCAAAAATTTGCATTTAGAAGATGCTGCTGATAAAATGGAAGGAAAGTTTTAATTTATTCCTGACAAATTACCCCTAATGGCAGTATCTGAGCTGCTTTCGTAAGAACAATTTTAATTTATAGAATTAGATTAAAGTTGAAAAACTCATCACCAGGGGAGAAATGGGGTCGTATGCAATATTGTTAAACAAAATAGGGCATGAAGACTTTGGGTTACAAAGCATGGTCAATGTATGATATCTCAAAAAGCAATGTTTATGGTGATAATCTAAACAATATGACGAAACTGAAAGATGTGATACACCAACATATACATAACATTCCTCCTGATATGCTTAGACTACTGTTGCTTTCAGAAAATGATAGACGCCCCATTGAACATGCTTTGTAACATGTTTCAGAAACGATTAAACACATTTTAAACCGATAGCTTCATGTCCTATTTTGCTTAACAATATTGCATACAGCCCATTTCTCCCCTGTTGGTGAGTTTTTAAACTTTATTATTGTTTTTTGACAGAAAATTAATTCTCATGACCTCCTTTAAACTATTACCAAGTTCGATTAGTTTTTCTTTTATGATCTTTTCAAAGTGAAACTTTAATTATAACCACCCTATACATTCAATTTTTATACTTTGATAATAATTCAGCACACATATAATATTTATATTTTTACAAAAATAAACATTTTCTAATAATCAAGATTGTGTCTTAATTCTTCAAAAGAAACATGAAGCATCTCTTGTAAATCATTTCAGTGATAAAAGAAAGGAGAAAAAAAAATATTCTTTAACAAATTTTCACAAAAGAATTTATCTCAGCCTGAAATGCATGCTATGCTTCTAAAGACATTTTAAAAATGCATCTTATGACATTTATATAAGATTTTAATCCTATACAACATAAAAAAATTACCAATATACAAATATCATATTTAATGACTTCTTCACAATTTTTAAATAATTTCTCATTAAATTTCTTAAGCTAAAATTTTGTCTGAATCTTAGTAAATAATGTCTGTTATATTTAACTTAGTGTTTATATACAGTAACTTAAAAATTTTTAAGCTTAATAGATTAATGACAAAATGATATTTTACATCTACATGCTTAGTGCTGTTATTTTCAATTGACGATTTAGAAAACTGAATTCCAGCTGTATTGTCACTGAATAGTTTACAAGAGATCTCACCTAAGAATACATTGACACTTAACAATAGTTGACATTTTCCAAGAACATTTCTCAGCCATGTTAACTTTGATGTTTTACATATGCAGATGAACTCTGTTTCCATCAATGATAAGGTCACGTATTTTTGCTTGGCATTCCACCATGAAATTAGTGTATTGCCAAAGAAAATAATGTGTCCACCCCTGAAATACGATAGTCTCGACACAAAGTCAGCATCTGAAAATGCTATCAAGGATACTTCGGTGATGATGTAGCAGATGCTGCTGATAAAATGGAAGAAAATTCTTGATTTAGTGCAACAAGATGTTCAAATGCTGATTTTTTTTTTTTTTTTTTTTCTGTAGGTGAATAAAAAGTATTCCCCTGTTATTATATTCTTTCACTGGAAAGGGTGAAAATAAATCTTTTGGATAGACACACACTCCCAAAAAATAATTCAAGATTTTATCAAAAATTCATTTGTTAAAGTAGTGAATCTTCCAAAATTTGGAAGGAAAAAAATTCTTCAGCTTTTTTTAATTTGGTCTCTTTCACGTGAAAACTTTTTACACCGTTGCTATATAAATTGTTATAAATCCAGGCTATTATTTGTGTACAATAACATTTCATTCACTGCATTTTTAACAATGACTTTTATTATAATGAAATTCAAAATAATATCATTACTTCTTCAAATCCTTGAATTACATTATTTTGCAGCTATTAAATTTGTAATGAAAGAAAAAAAAAAATGTTTTTGCTTTTATTTAAACTTTTAAGCAGTTTTTTGGATAATTTTTTTTTATTTGATAAGTTTTGTTAAATTTTAAAGCAATGCAATATATTGGCTCATGCTGGCTTCAAGAAATTCTTTTTTTAAAAATTGTTTCAATAAAATCTGTACTCAACATTTTAACAAATCTCCACATTTTAGTCCTACCTAAGTTGGAAAACATATTTTTTTAAAAATCAGTCAGTTTGTAACAAAAATAACTAAAGTAAGCTTTGAACTAGATGGATGAAACATATATGATTGTCGCGCAAACTTTGAGCAATATCCAGTTAGAAGAAGCCTATTTGTCTGATTAGCTGTTTGAATATAAGTTAGCGTGATAACTACAAAATGAAAGAGCTAAATAGGTAACATTTTGTACACAGATTTTAACATCTATAGTATAGACATCTGTCAAATTTTGAGCCAAATCTAACAAGAGGTTCACCGTATGTCAGTCTGTAGTTTCAGAAACATGTGAACATGATAACTCAAAAATTGCAGTGACTTAAATATATCAAATTTGGTGTGTTATTTTGTGACTGCAAGTATAGTTTTTGAGTCAAATTTTTATTTTAATCAATTGGAATAATGTGTCTAAAACACAAATTCGCTTTTCAGATGCTTTCAATCTCATGCAAGAATTAATTGATAAAACATCTGCCAAGAATCACATAATAGAATCAGCAAAAATGATTAATTCATGGCTAAGATTAGTATTTCATAACTGTTGTACAGCAATGCCATGCAAGGTATTGTGTGAGAAAGTTTTGGGGAGGCAGTACCACTGATTTATTTTCATTTTGCTTCTAACTACAAAGTTTTTTTGACTTCATGAATTTGTTCCTGTTATTTAAGAAATGTTAGAAAAAATCAGAGATCTTGATTGTTTTTCTTACAAAATTTAATTAATTTTTTGGTATTGATGTTGTTTTTTTAATTTATTGTTTTTCATTTTATTTTATTTTTATGATCATTCCAATATTTTTGTCGAATCCAAAAAGGCATAATTTTAATTATTTTATTAATTTTAAAGACATTATACAAGTACAGAAATAAATATTAAAATTTAAAGAAGCATTTAAAATTTATTTAATTTTTTTCAATAAAAATTATGCATTATTATAAAACAAAAAAAAACCTACACTTAGAAAATATGTAATTCACTTATACAAATATGCATTTTTTTTTTTTTTTTTTTTTTGATAAAGTGCTTAAAAGTACTTAATTTTCTCAGCAATTTCTCACTACACACCTGTTACTAAAGGGGGGGGGAACCTTGTGCTTGGTCTTTTTTCTACTCTGGACTTTTGTAAAATTATCTGTGTATATATTTGTTTTCCGTTGTAAATTTAATGGCAGACATTTCTTAAATTATACAGGAATCCATCATATGTGTGCATGAGATTAAATAAATTGTATCTCATTTATCATTCTCTGTTTCAAGAACTTTGGAATGATTGTTCCACATTTGATCATTCCATTTTGTGCTCATAATCATCAGGACTGGTTTATTTATTTATTTATTTATCTTTTGTTTTGACTTCAATGTATCACATTTTTAATTAAAGAATTTCTTTGCTGTTTTTCAAGATTGTTTATGTTGAAATTAGATCAGATCAACAAAAGTATCAATATTTGAAGAATTTCAGTTTTATGGTATATCTGTTGTTTTTAAATAAGATCTTGGTCATTGTTCATTTAGACAGAACATTTATTGTGCACTCACACACATACATACACACAATTATATCTTCAATGATTCGGAAAGAGGAGAGAGTGTTTGGAATGAGGGAACATGGAAGCATAATCACTAAGATATTTCATGTACTCTTTGTCTCTCTATTTTCTACTCTTTATCTCTGTGAAATTGACTCTTTATCTAAAATGTAATTTTAGAACAATACATTTTTTTAATTATATGTATGATATTATGCTCAAGATAGTATAAACTTTAATTCTATATTGGTTTCATAAATGCTGTATAAATTATAAAATATGATTTATTTTCATGAAACAAATATACTTGTTAAGTTACTGTGTCAAAAAATCCCTCTCAAAACTTTTGTCTTTGATAAATAAAGATAATTTACTGAAGAGCTTATCCAATTTTCTTATATAACATGTGTCATCATTTTTATTCTGACAATTCTTCATCGCTCAGAGATAATATGCATGCTCCATATCCAAGTGTCTAATGATTTACTTGTATCTTTCTTAACTTTTGTCTTATGATTTTATTAAACTTTCAACTGTTTAGAAAATAATTAAAATAGAGTATTTCCCAGAGCTCGAAGACCCACATTGCATTAAACAACATTACACAATTAAATTTTACTTCCTCAATATTTGTCTTTTTAATTCTCTCCTTAACATATCCTAAGTCCATCAAGCACAGATGACTAGGATAAGTAATTAATTTTATAAGCTGTTTAAATTTCTACCATTTTACTGATATTTCTAAACAAACATTTTAAATTTTATACAAGTTATTCTAATATTTGTTGAATCATAAGAGTGATGTAGCCACTCAAATTTATTGACTGCAAAATACCATTTCTGTTTTATACATCTTTATTATACTTTTTCTTTTAATTCTGATTTAATTTTTCAGATTCAAAAAATCATAGATGAGAAGGAAACATGGCTGCAGCTACAATTAGATAACTTAGAAGAGTTTAAAAAAACAGAAAATCAAACAGAATCCATTGAAAGTTTAATGAGGCAAAAAGAGGTAATGTTGATTAGCCTTTTAAAAGTATAATATATACATATGATCTGCTTATTTTTAAATTTTGTTGGTTGCAGTAATCAAATAAATTGCAAATAATATTTAGTATATATTCATCTGGAAAATATAACATCTGATTGTGTAATATTTGCTACATACAAACTATATTTTTGAATGTCAAAGTTCTTTCTTATATAGTATTATTAATGATTTTTTCAATAGATATTAAAATAAGAATTAACTAATTCAAAAATAGATTACAATCTTCTAACTACATAGATAGTTTTTAGATAGACATTGCCTTCTGAAAACTGAAAATGTATTTATTAATGGCATACATATATTTTGTTTTTACCATTCATGTAAAATATTTATACAGAAAAAAAAGTTAATCTAGTTGTACTTTTGTAAAATCAAAAGTATCATTTCTGAAACAGTGATTCTGGTGTCTATTTTGAGTGTTTATTTACTCTGAAAGATGGAGTGTTTATTTACTCTGAAAGATGGGGTGAGAAGAAATATAAAGTTATCAGTTCTCTCCCAACTTTGAATTTCTTGTAAATTGTACACTGTATTCTATAATAAATTTTCTTCCTGTTTTAATCTTTTTCTTTTCTTTTTTAGGAGTTAGAAAAAGAAATATTTCCTATACTTAATGCACCAAAGTCCCTAACAGAAGTTGGCAACACTAATAAAGTGCAAAAGACTCACTGATATTAAACATCTAAACAACAAAATGTACATAGACTATCAGATCTATTTATTTGTTAGTATTTGTTTACAATTGTGAAAGATAATTTTTTTCGACTAGTAAAGCTGTCTAATTGACTGCTTATTAATGCTAACTTTTTGTTATGTTTCAAAGGTTTTAATTAAATTCTTCTCTTGTTATTAAACAAAAGAATTCTGATATGAAATTTCTTCACTTGAAAAAGATTTATTGTTACAAAATGGATTTTTTTTTTTTTTATCAATTAAGGAATAATGAATGAAATTGAATCTGAAAATCCAATTAGCTGTTCTAAAAAATATTTATAGTATCTTGAAAGACAAAAAAAAATATTGATATCATGAGCTAACACGCACAATTTGAATTAAAAGTTAATCTTTATGTCATGCCAAATAATTTTCAGCTGATTCAATTTGTTTTTAAAAAGTCACAAATAATGTTTTGAAAAAATATTACTTTAATTTTGCAGTTGGATTTTTTTTTTTTTTTTTTTTTTTTTTTTTGTAGTTTTGTAAGCATTTATCATTTTGAATTCTTACTGAAATTCCTATATTTGTAGAAATCTGTAATTGACTTTTTCTTCCCACATATCATGGGGGATTTAAAATGTCAGTGCGGAAAATAGTAGTGTTTAACTATTGCTTTTTGTTTAAATCCTTTTGGGACTTCTGTATTTTTTAATATTGACTACCAATGCTAAAATGTTCCTTCAATGGGTTTTTGTGACTGTTTTATAGCCTAACTAAAACATTCAGAATAGGTGTGACACATATTCTCTTTCCAGCCCAATACAGATTTTAAAGTGATAATAGTGCAATAATTTAAAATCATACTAAAATCAGTATATCCAAGTTAGAACTATATTATGAGCAACTACTAGAAATACCTTTATTTATCACATAAATATTAATAGTTTTTAAATAATTGCATTTACTCACAATTTTTCCCACATTTGGAGAAAAAAAAATGTGTGCATCCTAACTTTTACTATATTTATTCAGTTGATGCATAAGTCATAGTACAAACACATTATTTTTTTAATTAATAAACTTTTGATTTTGCATTATCAATATACTTGAGGAGATGGGAAAACATGTTTATAAAAGCTTATACTTTGTCCAAAAATATGGTAGCATTGAAAAGTTTAGTTATTGCAATATTAGTTAAGTGGAAAAAATTTATTCCATCTATCAATTTTATTCAGAAAAACAAGTTCATTAGAAATTACTTTTGTCAACATTTTAAATTCATTGATAACTTGACAAAGTTTTGCTTTATGGTTATAAGGAATTTCTCTTTACTAACTGCCTTTGGCAGTCTATTTGAGAAGATTGAAAAACTTACATTTTATCAGCTTACCCAAATTATTGAGATTGATATTATTTCTTTACTCCAATAATTTCAATTGTTGCAAATTGAAAAGTATGTGTAATGTGAACTAAAAGCAGAAGAGAGAATTATTGTCTAAATAAATCAATTTTTTTATTTCAATTTTGACTTTGGCAAAAGCACACAACTGAATATTTTGATGGATGAATTTGAATTTCCTCGTAAATTTAAAAGCGCTATTTACAATTTATGTGTCAATTTAAATTTTACAAAAATTAAAACCTGAAAAAAATGGCATGGAATTGCCATAAAAAAGATGATGTTTTGAATTTTAAAATAAAGCAAAAACCATTTTTGTGAGAAAATAATTTTTGAAGATATGATCATTAGTTTCCATGGTAAATCATAGTGATTAGCCAATAATGAAGCCTCTTTTCCCACTCATTAATCTTTCTATTTGATGTCTATTTCTTGATTTCGTTACATTTTATTTTTTTAACTGAATAGAACTTTATTGATTATGATGAACCTTTACAGGATCAGATATATTGCTGCTCCATTAATTTGCAAAGCTTTAAATGAAATGCAGCTATAAAAGCTTTCATTGAAGTTGTCTGAAGATTTGTTTGCATTTGACTGTTACCAATTGACAGTGTGTAATGAGAGCGGTTTCTGTGCTACATACTTTAGCATTTTATATATAGATTTTTTTAAACTTATTTTTCTTTACAATACAACACCAATTTCATCAAAATTATTTATATTTGTAAATGCAATAAGAATTATTTTTCGTCATGCAAGAAAGAGAAAGAACCTAACATTTTTGATGCAATCAAATGTAAAAAAAAATATTATTATCATGATATTGAATGATCATTGCAAGAAATATATACAGCTACTTGATTATTAAATTATTTAGTTTATCAGCCAATCTTTAGTATACAGTTTAAAAAACATATTTCTAGTTAGAGAGAATATTTATTGCATTAGTTGCAATTCTTTGTGTTGTTTTATCTATTTATAACCTTTGTTAACAAGTGATATTTAAATTACTTGGCAAGTGTGTTGGATTTTTTTTTTCAGTATAGTAATTACGTTCTTAATTTATACATACAAGGCTATTAATTCATTGGTTAGAAAATCTTTATAATGAACTTGAATAAATATGTTGTATTGTATAAATGTTCACCATGCCAGCATTTGGTTATTGATCTCATAAAATATTTCACATTCATCACTAGTTTTTCACTGGTTTGTTCTAGAAAAGTCTATATGTAAATGAATAGGTACTTCCTTCCCAGCATTCAATTTTCAGTCATGATGTAGTGCTTATTTTTAAGGAAAATTTTTACTTTTGCTTAATTTAATTTGTGTTAATTATTATGTATGTGTAAATTGTTTTTTAGAAAAGTGAATGCTTTAAAATATTGTTGCCTGAATGAATTTAGTCATTTTTATTTATCTTCTTAACTTGAATGGTTTTTTTTAATGATAATTGTATTATTTTTTTTTGTGACATGTTTACTCAATTTTATTTGTAGTATGATTTTTTTTTCTAATATAAGAAAGAATAACATGTAAGTATAATCTAGACCTTATTTTGAAATGTTTATTTATATTTCTATAGAATACTGCATCTATTGTTTCTTTTATATTTAATCATTATATTAAAAGACATTTAAAAGTCTCTTACTCAGACTGATGGGCCTTGATTGAACTGATTGTCTAATCTGTGCTCTGAAAATGTGCATTAACTTCAATTAAATAATAAAAATTAAACTTCTGTTCTTTACTTATTTTGCTAAATATAGAAATAATTATTTCAATGAAAATTGTCCATCCTCCAGTACAAATTCAAGAAATTTCGAAAATCAGCCAATAAAAAAAAAATGTATAGCTTTCAGTATGTTGTTGAGCTCTTTAAATTATTCCTAAATATTATTCTTAAGATAATTTTTTTTTTTTTGTATATATATTTGTAAATTTGCATGTTAATTAAAGTTGCCTAAATGTACAGTTGCAGTATTTGCCAACTGTCTTAGAAGAAAATAGCCTTGGCCAAACTTAAATGCTGTAATAAAATAAATAAACATGAAACTTAAACCACAGTCGAAAAAGCATTATATTACTAATAAGGCTTTTATCTGTGGAGAAAAAAAAATATGGCATTAATATTTGCCTGTCATGAAGAAGGTGATCTTGTTTTGTAGAGGTATGGATATTTTCCTTTCCTGTTGATTAACAAGTTCTAACCTATTATTGTTTTTGGCAGTTGGTATTGGCACTTTTTTCAGACTTTTTGAAGATAACTAGTACATCTGAAATATGGAGGCATGCAAATATAGCTTATATTTTAATTATAATTACTGTGTTTTTACAATTTGGAATATTTTTTAAAAGGTGCATTAATTTAACAGAAGAATAAATAATTAAAGCAAACATATACAACAATTTTAATTTTGATATTTACAATGTCAGCTTATTTTGCATATTAACAGTGGCAAAAGCACACTATTGAATGTTTTGATGAATTTCATAAAAATAGAAATTGTTATAAATTGTGAATTACATTTTAAAAATTTAATGAATATAAAAATCTTTTATGTAAGATAATAGTTTTATTAGATATAGGCATCAATTTCCATAAGTAAGTCATACCGATTACCCATCTGGCAAAGGGTAAGCCTATTTTTGCCCATAAATCTTGATTCGTGCCTGTTTTTTTTTTTTTTTTTGCATCTCATTTTTTACTGAATAAATACAGAGAGTTTTTGGTGAACACTATTCGGAGTATTTCTAATAATATAGGCATTTTTTTTTTAACTAACAGTCTTCAGAGACCTCTGTAGCTTGAACTATCAGCAGCAAAGCCACCAAATTTTGTACGGGGACTATTAACGACATGGAAAAAAGGAATCCGCGAAAAAGTTCGAAGAGTTGCCGATAGGGGGAATGTGGCGCTTTTGATCTAAATTTTAAGTTTAACTGCACGATAAAATTTTAAAAAGCTACAGTAAACAGATACATGAATAATAATGAATCAATTTATCCACGAATGTGCTTTATTCGAAAAAATAACTTCTGTAAATGGTTACATTTTTTTTTCTAAGGAGATTCTATTCGACTTCCTTTTTATTCTTTGTCCTTTTGTTTTTATTCTATAGAATCGATTTCCCGGGGAAAACATAGGCTATTTTCAATATGACCTCCATTTTCTTGGACTAGGCATTGCCTTTTGTGCGCTGTACTCTCTATAGCTGAATGCAACATTTCAGAAGGCATGTTCATAACAGTCCGTGTTTTGTTTTCCTGTAAAACTGATAAGTTCGAGACTCCACCGAGATAAACCTTCGATTTTAAATAACCCTACAGAAAAAAGTCACATGGGGTTAAATCCGGGAAGCGAGGTGACCATGCAACACGAAAAAAATGACTAATGACTCTTTTTTCTTTAAAGGGATGGCGCAACAGTTGCTGTACGGATGTACCACTATGTGGTGGTGCTCCATCTTGCATAAAGACAATTTTTTCTAAGCATTGTTTTTGCTGTAGTTGTGGGATTACAAAACTACTCAGCATATCATGATATCTTTGAGCGTTTACAGAACAGGTCTGCGGTCCTGCTCGTCGAATAGTCTCAAAAAAGTATGGTCCGATGATAAAATCTGCTGCTGTAAAACCACACTTCGTCTCTTTCTTTCTATCAACGATTTTCTTTCTTTTCTCTCTCTCTCTCTCTCTTTTTTTTTTTTTTTTTTTTTCCTTCCATCTTGTGTTTATCCAACTGGTTAGATAACTTAGTGTTATAGGCACCGGGGGCACAGGATGGCGTTATGTTATGTAAAACCACACCAAGCAGTTACTTTTTGAGAATGGAGTGGTATTTCTAGAAATGCATGGGGATGTTCAGATGCCCAAATTCTAGAATTCTGAGTGTTAACAGTCCCATTCAAATAAAAATGGGTCTCATCACTCCAGAGAATCGTCCAACGCCAAGCCTCGTCGACCTCCATCCTGGCAAGAAATGTCAAGGCAAAGGTTAATCCTAGATCATAATCTGTAGATTTTAATTCATGCAAAGGTTCATTTTATATGGATAAAATTGAAGAATTTTTCTTAAAATTTTCCATACTGTTGAATCCTTAACGTCCATTTGGCGGGCAACTCCTCGTGTACCGCTATTACCAACAGTGCTCGTCTGATTTATTTCAACGATTACAGTCGCAAATCTGTGATCGTATCCTTCATACCGGTTTATGTCCTCTACCAGGTCGAGTTCTGTTTTTTTCAAATTTTTTAATCATTGCATTAATTAGTAGAGGTCCTTTACGTAAATTGTTTCGACTTCTAAACACGCGAAGAGCGGCCGCTGCATCGGATTGATTAAGATAAAAGAGATTCACAAGTAATGCCCGCTGTGTTAAAATGAGATGCATTTTACAAATCAACTGGTACTTGAAATGATTTTCAATGCCCCGCTTCTTTTTTATAACTCAAAATACTGGCGCTGGTGTCGACTACGTAATTCAGATTTTGCAATTTTTCCCGTGATTTATGCAAAATTTTAGCTGTCTTAAAGAGTAAAGCGCCACATTTTCCTCTATCGGTAATTTTTGGAATTTTTTTTTTTTTTTTTTTTTTTTCCGGATACCTTTTTTTTTATGTCAATAATCCCCACACAAAACTTATAGCTTTGCGGCTGATAGTTCAAGCTTCAAAGGTCTCTGAGTACCGTCAGTTTTAAAAAAATATCCTGTATTTTGAAGCTTTATTAATTAACGAAAATTGAACTAAATGCAACAGTAAAAAATGATCAATGAAACATTTAAGTTTAATGTGAAAGGTTTTTGAGATTATGGCTCAATTCAGTCGCTTTATCTCAAAGTATTCTCTAGTATGTCGTCAAAACATTCTGTTAAGTATTTTTGGAACAATTTTTTTTTTTTTTTTAACCAAGCAAACAAAAAACTAAAACTGGAAGGGTGAACAAATTTAACTCTGGATATGACGAAAGAAGTTTCATGGTGATTATTAATTTTTTACCCTAAGGAGTCAAAAATACAATTGAAAGAGAGTGGTATTTTTCCGAATTCTTTACTTGGAATGTACCTGCATCCTTCATATTTTGCACATTGAAAAATTGCGTATTCCAGTTTTTATCTTGCTTATAGGTGCAGCATAACTGAGTAGTTAGGTGATACTGAAAAGGCTTGACTGTGGGTAGTGAGTCAACATAATGTCCATTTTTTTAACAGGGAAATAAGTAGTGATAAGGTTTGATACCATTATTAATGTGTGAAATTCTCATAATACCAAGAATTCTTCCATGTTTTTTTCTGTTTCTAGCTCATATATTCATTTAGAAATGTATGTCTGGTGCTATCCCAACAAGACCATTTTCAGCGATGCCAGAATAGTCTTCATAAATTCAATAGACGTGAATCTTGCTAACGACTCTTGAAATTTTCTGTACCAAAAGATTGATAACATTTTTTGGAATGGGTGTTGCAGAGCTTTAAGAATGGATAGATTTTCAATTAATAGGATGTATTGTTTCAGTTGATTTGCAAACTTAGTAATCACATGAAAGATTGGGAAGGTTTCACCGGTAAAACTATTGTTATAAATTGATATAGATGCAGAAGTATTTTCGTCTATAGAGTTATTTACAAAACTGAATTTTTATTGCTGGATTTAGATGCATCAGTCACTAGAATTATTTTATTCGCCCAGCTCTGAAGTTTGTACTCTTAGTACGATTTTTTTAATAACAGTATTCGAAATATTTTTAGATTGAAAAGAAAGTGAATCAAGGTATTAAAAAAATGTTCATTCTGCAATGATTCTAGTTTTAGGATGAGAAGACCTGGCAGAAAATTTAAGAATTTTTGAAGAATGACAGGTGTGTTGAGTCTCGGTGGTCGAGAAACGGAAAGGCGTTTGAATTACGAAATGGATGGACCGAGTGCTTTTTTAATTAAAAAAAATTGTACAACGTAGAAACAGAGGTGTTTTACCTGCCACTTTTCGAAGAATGAGAATTGGCGATTATTTAGGTAGTCCAGTGACGAGTATATAATAAGGAATAGTGATATGCTTACAGGTTAGCTTGTTGACAGAATTGAAATATAGTTGACAGCTTGAAAATATTTTCCAAATATATGTACAAACTTATTTTTTTATGTAATGCTTATTAAAGTATCAAAAATATACAAATTAAATATTAAGTTCTCCATGTTAAGTCTCTCTCTCTCTCTGTGTGTGTGTGTATGCAAGTTTAAAAATAAGTGCATTTTATACAAAAACAATCAAATCTTGAATTTATCCCCCCCCCTCCATCTTGACTTTTTGGCATGTGTTCTTATTGTAAATTTCTTTTTTCCTTCGAAATTATTCAAACTAATATCCCTCCTGCCTCCAAAAAAAAAAAAAATTAATGCTTTTCCCCCATTTGCATGCATTTATTTTTCTTAAACCTTTCGCATACAATGGCGAGTCTGACTCGCACATCGAACTACTAAATTTTTAATTATAAATCTGCAATTAAGTGAAAGTATTAAGTAATTTAAAACGCTCCAGTATCTCCAATATCCTTACATTATTCTAAGAATTAAAATAATAGTAATTGTTCCAAATAGTAAATATCATCTAATTAAGAAATTAGATAAATACTTATGTCAAGGGTTAATGTAATATTTGAATACTCTATGAATAACCTATTTTAATCATCGCTCTATCAAGATACTTTTATCCAAAAACTATTAAAAATTTAGAAGCCCTTGAAATGATATATTTTTCGCCGTGGAAAGCAGCTGAAAAAAAAAATGAAGAATATATATATATATGTTCCCCGATTGCATAGTTGTAATATTGAAGGTAGAATCTGAAAAATTGAGGTACTAATTTATTTAATAAATTTAGTCATATTTTATAAGCTCTTTTAGAGTAGGTAAATATATTGAATACCATATCACATATATTCTTTTTTTTTTTCTTGTCGTCAATTGCAATCGGTAATATTTCATTAGCGAAATAATTGTAGCCTAATAAATTAGATTGCAAAAAGCACATATTTTACTCTTAAATAAACAATTTGCAGTTATATAATTTATTTATCTGATTTACAGTGAATTCGCATCATTTAGCTATATCAAAGTAACTTTTCTTAGCAAGAGTATCGAGGGAAAACAGTGTTTTATTAAATTAAATTTAACCGTATTTTAGTTCAGAGAATTCCCATAGACAAAACAAACGAAGAGAATAGCGATTATAATAGAATAAATAAAAGAAAGGAATTTACAAATTCATTATCGAGGAAGTAATAACAACATGAATAAAATGACGATTCTTTTCCGAACTATTCACGACCCTATATAATATGAAAGCTTTAATTTCCCTAATAATTCCACCCACAAATAATGGAAATAGTGCGTGCAAATAAATTTTTAATCATAAAGCATGATACCATCGTTTGAAAGGCGTCTGAAAATCCGTGAATTTAACGTCATCGACATCCATCGCACTAAATTCTTATTCGGCCGACCAACAATTTTCGGCAAAATACGGTATCTTATTCACCAATTACCTTCTTGGTTATGCTGCCAAAAGTTGTGCAAATTATAGGCTGAATGAACAACATTTGAATGAGATTCTGAAAATCTCCGAACTTTAACATTATCGACGGCTGATCAAAAATTATTATCAAAATGCGACATCTTATTGATTCGCTACCTTGTCGATTATTTCACTAAATGTAAATAGTCAAACTGCTTAAACCGTTATTTTAATATTTCGATTGTTTACAGTATATTAACTTTAAGACGTCTTTTAAATTATCATATTCGTTAATGTCCAACTCTATATAACGTCCTGGTTAGAGATTGAAAACTTTCGCCGAGGGGGGGGGATCTCTATCTCTCACCGACGGTGTGGGGGGGGGGCAGGTGGTTGCCAACAGGCGAGTAATTATTTCCCTGTTAACATTGTCTCTGCTGGCCATCGAGGGAAGGAAGAATAAAAGTAAAAAACAGTAGACTGAATTGAGAGTAAACTTGAAGGCAAGCCAAATCCCTAGGGTTCGCCTGAAGCATCCCTGATTGATTATAAAAGGAGAGATCAGTTGCTGAAAATTAGTGCTGCTGAAAGTAACTTTGAATTTTGACCCAGTTGATTTTTTCCCTTAAAAGTATGTGCATTTTTTCTTCAATCGAGAAAAATTTGAATTGGAAGATGACCACTGTTGAAAGGATCGGAATGGACTGTAAAAGTGAGGAGTTGCGGGGAAAACTAAATAATACTATAAGGTCGAATAAGGATGATGAAGTGGTTGCGAAGTGAGTAGCAATGTATGTGTTTAATAAATTGAGGTGATTTTCTGAAATCCAAGAAAGAAATTCCTCAGCACTAATGTTAAAACAGGAGTCGCCAAGAGCTGGATGTTTATTATTGAAATCGCAGACGATTAGGAAGGGTTGAGAAATTTAGTTGATAAGACTATCAAACCAAGCGGCAGAGAAAAAAAAAACCTTTGGAGAATAGATGCTTCAGAGGTTGATTAGTGACTTTAGAGCTTGAGTTTCAATATTTATATGAGGTAAATGTTGGCTGGAAAGTTTTTTATCGAAGGCGATGAGCAGACCTTCTCTGCCATCTGATAGCATGTCTTGATGAAAAATTATCTTATTTGGAAGAAAGACTTTCTTATATGGTTTAAGAAACGTTTCTTGAACTGCAAGACATTTGAAAGGGAGAAAAGAAGGTTTTGCACTAAAGTATTTTCAGTTTGATGCCACTGACATTTCATTGGGCAAAAGAAAGGTTAATAATTTAGAACATGACGGCAAAAAAAAAAAAAAAAGAACTGTAGGGATAAACTATCAAAACTATTATTTTTGATGCAGGTCTTGATGATTTGAAAATATTACAAAATGATCTTTTTCCATTTCCTCCTTGGGATATACTTAGTTTTACGTTCAGCAATCCTTTCACTACTTTTGATAAACAATCAACTGCACCTGTCATTTTCCAATGACATTTTCCTTTCATCGATATCACTTTTCGTCGTAAGACTCAATTGTACTGATGGATCTAAATCCGAAGGTCATGTCGGTTTCAATATTAAATATGAAACAAATATTTTTAATTATCGCCTGAAAAATCATGCTCGATCTTGGCGGAAGAACTAATCGCAATTTTCTGTGCTCTAAAGAAAATCGCAATTTCTCAACTTCAACAATTTTGAATATACACAAATAGTATGACTGCTTTGGAAACTCTCTCTCATGCTGACAATTATATTTTTTCTGGGTTCCCAGTCATGTAGGGATTCCAGGAAATGAACAAGTTAACTGCGCAGCAAAAGCAGCTTTCGCAGTTTTACCACATCGCATTCCATATAGTGATATTAAAAGGGCAGTTTTTTTATGTTTCATTATGACTGTGCTGCAAAAGCTGCTACGTTTAGACCACACTCGCTTCACTCACAAGCATCTTTTGTTTGATGAGGGAGTGCCCAACATGTCATGTTCAGTTTACGGTTCAGCATATTTTAATTGAGCGTCCTACTTTCCACCATCATCAAGTTCATTATTTTAATATCTTATCATTAAATATGCTTGATTTAGTTGGAATTAATCACCATAAAAATAGTTTTAAATTTCTATACACCATTGGTTTTTATAATTCTATATAAATCCTTAAGATTTTTAAGAATGCACCAATTTCAAACATCATTTCTTATTTTATAACTTGTATCATTATTTGATATTTTCTCGTATTTTATGATCTACCACTTATTGAAGAAATAAGTCTCCATCAGCCTGAAATGCAAACATTTTAATTCTAGATTTACATGTATTAATTTTGCATTATATTTTAATTGTTTTGGCATTGATTGATTGAAATGGGATTTTTGGCAACAAAGGCCGTTATCCCCTAATGCCAAAAGATTATATTCAATAAATATTAAAAACATCAGAGATTGGAGAAGGATCCGAAGATACTGCTTATTAGAAACAGCTTTTTGAATAAATGCTCTGAATGAAGAACCAGAATGAAGGTCAATATTAAGTTTTGCAAAAAGATTTGACCCATGAGTTGCGTATTTAGAACAAAACAATATGTTCAATGTTATTTTCAAGATTACAAACTTGACAGTGAAGATAATTGTGTAGACCAAATCTATCCCACAGAGCTGGAGTTATAATCATCCGGGTTAAAAGACGTGCAGTTATAATATATTCTCTTCTATTTTTGAGCAATGGATTAAGGGAAAACGTGGAAGGAGCATCGCCAATAGATTCTTGATATTTGCTATTTTTAAAAATGTGATTTGTTTTTTGTAGAGAGGTTTCCTGATAATGAGGAATTAAATCTTCTGAGGCAATCCACGCAAGCAAATGGGTGCGATTCCGTGGCCGCTTTTCCGAGTACGTCCGCCTTTTCATTCCAATGTATCTGTGAATGTCCAGGAGACCACGCCAAACATATTTTCTGATTTAATTTTCCCCGGGCTTGAATTTTGCCAGCTAATCTTTGAATGACTTAGGATATTTGATTGTAAGGCATTTTAAATCTTGAAATGCCGAATAGCTGTGTGTCAACAAAAGCAGCTTTTTTCCTGTAACTTAAGTTTATCCAGAACTTAACAAAGTACCAAAGCTTTCGCTGTAAAAATGGAATTGATGGAGTGAATTCTATAGATGAAGGATTGCTGACTAAAAATAGCCGCAATAGGAGTGACAGAATGATATTTGGATGCATACGTAGAGATAATATAATAATCTTGAAATTATTTGCATAGTTTCTTCAAAGAGAGACTTGATCATATAACTATGAAGAGCTATATTTTTAGAACTCAAATCTGAGAGATGAATTTCACAAAACCTTTTTCTGCAGATTATGGGGTCTGGCAGAACTATAATAAGATTTGTAGAAGCATTCAGGTTCGCAAACAAATTTTCAATTAAAAATTCGACTTTTTTTTTTTTTTTTTTTTTTTACGAATTTTATGCCAGGATTGGAATTATGATGATAAATAGATGAATTCGCAAGTTGCCTGAGAAAGAATTGCGCAGCTAATCTTTTAATTTTTTCCGATAGCATTTTCTGACCCGCGATTTTCATTAAAACAATATTTGGAGTCCATTTAGGCAGTCCAAGTGCTATTTTAAGGGCTATAGTTTGTATCTAATTGCAGACTTTGTATTGAGTTTCGGAGAATTTATTGGTAATTGAGCTGCTGTAATAAAATAGACTTAAGATGTTGTTATTGGTTATGTTTATGAAATCCGTTGTTCTTGGGCCGTAAATTTTATATGCAACAGATTTTAAAGCATTAATTTTTCTAAGTGCTTTAGTTAGAATATTTTTTTACTATAACCCCATTTTTGTTTGTTTTGAAAAAATCGATGCCTAAATATTTAATATGTTACGGCCAAAGCCCGAAATCGGCCAGTTCGCGAACTGGCCAACGTTGCTGTAAACTTACCGGCCAATTCGCGAAGTGGCTTGGGACGATCGGCCAAAGAAGGAAGAAAGGAATTGAGAGCACACTATTAAAAATTATTATTATCAAGTGCACACTATTAAAAATGAAGTATTTAAAGATGACTTCAGTGTACTGTTTTTTTTTTTAAGTACAATTGTTTCAAAGACGAGTTCAAATATAAGTGACACTTCTGAGATAAAAATTAGCTTGTAATATATAAAAATATGATCTCGTGTTATTCTGTTCTCATATTAAAGCCATAATAGAAATTATTCAGTGAACGTATATGCTGTAACAACGTGATAGCGTGAAGATTAGATTTGCGCCCTTCAAAATGAACGAAATATATTTTGAGCAAAGGCGTTGTGTATCGTGTATGAATGCAAAGGCAAATTGAATACTCAATTTTCAACTTCCTTTAAGGGTGATCCTTAAACTTTTTCTGCTCCATGGACCTAATGTTAAAGATCCCAGATCACATTACCTCCCGAAATATCGCTTCAAAAAATATGAATTTTTTTGCAATGGCAAATATAAGGGCTAATTAAAACAAATATAAGGAAAATTAATTTTGTTGTTAATATTATTTAAAGACATTTCTTTGTTGGCGCCATCTGCCGAATTTCACTTACAACATGTTCTTATTTATATTTTATACGTAAATATCATTATATTTATTTACCACTAGTCGTCTTTGGCGACCAGCCGGTTCGCAGTATTAATGATCGCTAAAATTCTCAGTTAATGTAACTTGTTCTCTTAGTAGCTTTTTCTGCAAAAGATTTTTGAGCTTCATATTTTGGTACTTATATGATTTAGTCGTACTTTTATGTAGGCCTTAAACAGTTCTGTTCATTATACTACTTATCACTTTCTCTAATGTTCTGTCAGCATCCATAAAATTTCTACTTTAAATTAAAGAGGAAATGTTAAACTACAATAAATATAAACGATTTTTATACTGAAGCTAACCATGTCTTTTTTTAAATATGAAAATTGAAATCAGAGTCGTTCGGCAGTGAATTTATATGTGCACTGCAGAATAATTTATATAATATCTAAAAGAATTTTCAGCAAAAATTTATCTGATTCATTGTAAAATTAATTTTTTACTTTCAAAAGACTTAAATGATGCAAATAAAAATATTTTATTTTATTTCAGTCAATAAATAAACTTATGAAAAAATTACGAATTTTAAATTTTACACAGTCTTTTGGTCCCAAGGAGTCCTATTCTGCGAAATACTCTTGACACTTCAACTTTTAAATAAATAAATAAACGTCCCCATCTTCTGCGATAAATCTGACCGAATTATGAAGTTTTTTGTATCAGTTTTAGAACAATCAACATTTTTATAATCACAGGCCAATCACTGTCTAGAAACCCTGGCAGAAGATTAGTGTATCTTCATTGAGGCAGTCGGTGAAGTAGTCTAAAATCGCCAGTTTTTATAGAAGAGCGCTATTTAAATTTAATAAATTATTCAGTCTTAAAGAATGATTTTGTTGATTGGAGTTCAACAATTTTTATTTAAAATATTGGTATCTCAAGAATATTTTGTTAAATATGATTCAAAAGGCAGAGGACCTACGTAAAAATTTAAAATTCCTAATTCATCGAAGCATTTATTGCCTAAAGTTACATTCAATATAATTATTCAATTTCTTTAGACCATTTTTTTAACAAATGTATGTTCCAAATTAGCTGATGGTCGCTGATTAGAATGATTATCCTAAGTATATTAAACAATGTTTGACCTAAATGAAATTGTTTTATTGAGTTAGTAATATAAGTATTGTCATTAGTCAGAAGAAAAAGTCATTAGTCACCGTTTTTGTGTTGCACGGCCACCTCGCTCCCCGGATCGAACCCCATGTGAATTTGTTTCTGTGGGGTTATTTAGAATCGAAAGTTTATCTTCGTGCAGTCGCGAACTTATCAGTTTTAAAGGAAAACATAACACGGACTGTTATCAACATGCCTCCTGAAATTCAGCTGTAGAGAGTACTGTGTACAGAAGGCAATGCTTAGTCCAAGAAAATGGAGGTCATATTGAAAATAGCGATGTCTTCCCCGGGAAATCTATTCTATAGAATAAAAACAAAAGAACAAAGAATAAAAAGGAAGTCGAATAGAATCTCCTTAAAAAAAATGTAACCATTTACAAAAGTTATTTTTTCGAATAAAGCACATTTGTGGAAAAATTAATTCTTTGTTATTCATTTATCTGTTTACTGTAGCTTTTTAAAATTTTATCGTGCAGTTAAACTTAAAATTCAAATCAGAAGTGCCACATTCCTCGTAGCGGCAACTGTTCGAACTAAAATTGTTTTCGAGGTTTCATTTTTCCCATGTCGTCAATAGTCCCCGTACAAAATTTGGTGGTTTTGCAGCTGTTAGTTCGAGCAACAGAGGTCTCTCGGTATCGTCAGTTTAAAAAAAAATTACCCTGTATTTATTTATTGAAATAAATCTCCTGTGTTAGGTTCAAAGTTGTTGAAAATGGAAATCAAAATTTGTACTTAATAAGCAGAAAACAAGTTCAATAAATAAACCATAACAATGTATATCATAGTTTTATTTAGAATTTATGTACATTAATATTGTTTTATTTCTTACAATTTATAAAGGTACTTTCTTTGGCATTTAAAAAAATTAAAAACAACTACATAAATATTTATTTTATATATATTCTCAAACTTTACAGTGCACGAAAATTGTTCTAAAAATCTTTTAATTACTGCTACATAGTTTTAAGCTCCAATAAAAATCGTTATTGATCACAAGAATTGTTTTCAGAAGTCTGAAAACTGATTTTATAACAATTCATTTTTTAATATAAAATCGCCATAGTACTTTTTGATGTAAATCAGCTGTGGTGGATTTAGGCATTTTTTGACCAGAGTCTTCATAATGTGAATCATTATGAAGTCGCTCTTTTAATAAGATGGTTTATTCAGTTTTACATTTTAGCTTATTTCTAATATGTTACTGGTTAGTATTTGTTTCATTTTATTAATTTTGTGAATATTTATTTGCTTTTATTGACTTCAAACAACCCGACATCCACATTTGTAATAGTATTATGAAAGCAGATGTTTGGTTTTTTAAATATTCTAATAACTTAAGTGAACGGGCTGAAATATACATAGGAACTTTATCAATTATACTTGATGAAGAGTTAATATTATCCTAATATTTTGTCATTTATTGAATATGTATATTTTTATGAATTCATTTATTTGGCATATAACAAAATAAAGGTTTTTAATAGATTGTTCACATCTTTCTCTGATTCTAGCGGCCCACCATAGAACACGCACAAATCTCCCCCCGATGGAAAGTTCAAACAATTATCCTTTGATCTCGTTTACGTCTTAAGTTTGGCAGAATAGCTAAGTTGGAATTTCCGAAACAAAAATGTGAGCTTGAAACTTCGCTATTTTTTTTGTGAGTATTTATCATTTAAATGGAAGGAAACTTATGATGCAAGCACATGATACTTTCTTTTACTGGTAGTCTCCTCACAATCCCAAGCAATTTTTTTCCCACTTCGATTCACAGTTTTTTTAACTTTTAATCATATATATATATTCCTTCGTAAAAGTAGAAAGATTGTACGAAACGTTCAATCTGTACATATTCTATAAGTTACATAAAGGAATCGGTTGAACACAATAGTACAAGTCCTACAACAGGCTTGTTCACAATCCCCCCCCCAGAAAAAAAACTGATGGGGTATGACGATCAAATTTACACCATGTACACGATCATCATCAAAATTTAAGTAACAATTGTATTTCAGGTACTTTTTTGATTAAATAAAGATTTGAAAAAGTGGCTAGTCCTAAAAAAATGTTTAATATATAGCATGCAATTAACATCTTTCAATCGGGGTGTGTTGAATCGGACAGTACATTTTCGACATAAAGCAAAAGATCAATAAATTTTAAAATAACGCCTAAAGATTTTATTTCATTTATCATGATGACCCTACTCAACTGAAAATATGTTTTTTAAATAAAATTAAAAATTGACGGTGCTCATAAAGAAATGTATAAATTGAAGCAAAAAATTTCACTGTTTACTCGTCATTTTATAATTTTCACAAACTTCCTATTTATTTATTTTCTAAATAAAATCTTGAAATTCTAAAGACTTTTTGGATACATTATCTTTTCATTTAAGCTGCTTCTGGAAGATTTCACTGCACCATTTATTAACAGATATAGTAATCCAGGAATTCTCATGATAATGCTGAGCACAGATCTCTTATTATTTTAAAGCCCTTTTTCCATACATTTGACAACGTTTGCTCCTATCCTTTTTACACTTTCATAAGAAAATGATTCGAAATGCAACTGTACAAATTTTGCCTTCAGATCTGTAAAGGCGTCTTTAAAATCCACCAGTACTCATCCAATGCTTATTAAATGAAAGCTCTTTTTCTAGATGTAACGCTCTTTTCCATTTTTGGTGTTGAGTTTAAATTACTTCCAGGTTTATTAAAAGAACTATTACTTTTCATAAACTTCACACTACCATTGTGTCGAATAGTTATCTTATTTGCATTAGTTTTCTCAGCATTCACAGTTTTTCCGTTCTTTATTAACTTGACATTCGAACTGACGTTGCACAGAGATGAAACACTTGACGTAGGACTTGCATTTTTTGAGCTTAGCGTTTCACTGTTTGTTAAATTATTGACCCTTGGCTGTTTTATGCTGGACAGTACTTTTACTTTTACAGGAACTGGACGTTTAGAAGTCAGCGGAACGCGATTCTCTGCCTTCTGCATGACTGTCCGATCATTCACTGGAGCGTCTGCGCCCTGCACCGTTTGATGAATCCTCACGTTTCGCGTTGTTTTCATAATACCAGGAATATTGGTAGCAGCTTTCTGAAAAGGAACCCGCGATTTTGAAGAGGATGCTATTTGCGAGTTTTGGCTGCTCGCACTAGATTTGGATATAATTATTTTGCTTTTTGTTTCTGTACTCACGGTCACTTTATGCGAAATATGTCCGTTCCCTTTAAGGTCTTTTTTCTCCACATGATTTGGTTTCAGTGAAATTTCATCATTTATGGGAATGGAGTCACTCGATTTTTTTTCGCAACTTTCCCGTTGTTTGGGATCATTTTCTTGTTCACACGTCTCACCATCATTAGTTGGAAATTTTGGCTCAGACTTTGCAGGGTTTTCTTTATCTTTAGCACATTTCGAGATGACAGCACTGCTTTCTGCGGAATCTGGAGATGTAAGCGAGGTAGACAAAGAATTTATTCTTCTCGCTAATCGTGATTGACGAGATCTTAGAGAGGTATTTTTTTGTCTACTGAAAGCAGTTCCTTCTTTGTCCGTCTCTGTTTCGTTTTTGGTTTTAAGGACTTCTTGAGTATGATCGCTGTCAAATACGATTGATTCTCTATCAGTTTCTGAAACATTTGCACAAGCTTCTTTTCTTACAAGTATCATTGCACTATTGCTATCAGGTGGCTTTTCAAAACAATTTCTTGAAAAACCACCATCGACTTCTTTTTTAATTTCATCTCGGACAAAAGAACTATCAGTTTCGATGGATGAATCTAGAGAGCAAGGTGAGAGGACTCTTGGATCAGATTTCTTTTCTTCTTGTCTCACTGTATTGATATTTTCCGCTTCTATTCGCATTTCGCGAAGTTTTAATCTTCTCTGAGTTTTTCGCGTTGGCGCAAAGCGGTCAAAATTGTCCCCTGGTTTCTTAGATGCATCTTGAGTAGTATTCTGATATCCTAACGAAGATATCTGCGACTCATCTTTGGATTTGTTTTCCAGTTCTTCTCTAATGGCTCCGCTATCTCTGGCACTACTGTAGAGTCTTGTTTTAGCAAATGGTTTTGATTTATTTGAGGTGGCATCTATGAGTCCAATTATTTTCTGTGTGAAGCTTTCACTCCGTCGAGACAAAGCATTTTTTGTTATTTTGAAATTGTCATTATTATCTAATGAAGAATTATTTCTTAGAAGATCACTACTACAAATTTCTTTAAATGTCCTTTGTTTCATATCAGTTTCTTCAATCTCTTCGAGGATGTTCTTTTCCACATTTGAGGCATCACTATTCATTAACTGTCCATTAGACAGTCGTTTTTTTCTCTCCTGGAGCAATTTCAGCTGCAGGTCTCTTTCGCGTTTTTGTTCTATTTCATTTTGTAGCATCCAATCATTTATTTTCGAGCGAAGCCTCTGCTTCGAATCGACTTCTGGCTCTTGACTTTCTGCGCTAGGGAGAATTGCCTGAGGTGGTGGAGAAGAACCTGAGCGTTCTCTAGATTGAGTGTCGCCATTTATCTCCATTACCACCCGCTTCCTTCTTCCGGAACGTCGGAAAGAGACGCGTTCGAGACTATCTTCCATACTACCGAAAGAGCGACGGTCTCCATCCACAGCGCTTGAATTCTGCAGAAAACCCACGATATCTTTGCCATTCGTTTCGTCGAGAAATCTCGCTCTCCTGTTCTTGAAAGTGTCCAATCTGTCATCCAAGTCGCCACATTTCCCGAGCATGGCTGGGTCGCTGTGCCGCTTAAGCCTGTCATCCGGATCCCGCCTGCCGAGTCGCCTTTCAGGAAATCCACTGCGAATATCACCCAAGAGTTCGTCCATGATAAAATCGGCACCGGATCTGGCATCTGGAACTAATCAAATAAAATGAATTAAAATAAAAAGCGAACAGAATAATCACAGATTTTGATCCTGAAACGAGAACAAAGTCATTCCATTTATTTTTCTTGTTCATCTCGGAAGAGTGTAACTACTTACGTTCGAGACTTCTCCTTTTGAACGCCATCTGCTGTTCACGTTGCTTCCTTCTGGCTTCAGCAAGCTGCTCTTGTTTTTGTCGCCTCTCGTTCTCCTGAATACAGATTTCAGGGAATTACTTAACAATTCTCAGAGTTAACAAAACAAATGATCAAATAAAAAATGTTAATAAAGTTTTCACTGGTGTAGAAAATTACTTAAGAACTTACAGTGTGGTCCAGAATTTACAGCCTAAACGTCAAATGGTAGTAGAAGAAGGCGAATCAAGTAACATTCTACATGTAAACGCAATTAAGAAAAGAAAATCCGATACAAAGTTTTTATTTGATGCAATCACGGAGACAAAGTGTATGGCTAGAATCTTGGAGATTCCTTTTTCTGACTGCACCATATAGCAAAATTGTGTCTGATTTCAGACTCTTGGCTGCGGCTGCGACCAGATGATAGAATCAAACAACTAGAAAGTTGTTTATTCGGTATTTTCCATCATTCCCTACTATTTGGGCCATGAATTAGAGAGCATCAATATATGTAAAAAAAAATAGTACCTCGAAAAAAGAATACATATAAATAAGATGCAAATTAATTACAAAATTCCTAACTGAAAATTTTCAAAAATTTACAAATAAGTATATTTTATTTAAATGTAGATTAATGATTTTATGTTTAAAAAACTGCAAGGAGAAAACTACTTATTTTTTTTATTTGCATCAGTAGACAGCTTCACGAGTATAGTGACACTACTGACAGAACCATTTAAAATTACTTGGATTCGCAATGTTAGAGTCGTAGGCAAATTGAAATTGTAGTTTACTGCAAAGTGTTCGTAAGGACTCATTGCAATGATACTAGAAAAAATATCCAAACATGAGTTGGAAGGTAGCTTCTATTCGTTCCGAGATTTTTTTTTTAATTCCAACCCATCCATCATATTTTCATCCAGTTTCCAATGAGCTGTCAACTTCTCAGATTTAAAAAAAAAAAAAAAAAAACTAACGTCCTCTGAACCAGTTTGTTTACCCAGATTATTGACATTTTAGGTTGTCAAATGACTAATATGGAAAGATTTTAGAAAAAAAAAATTACCTTATTATTTGATACGACTGGTATACATGAATTCAAATGAATTACTTAATTGCAATTAAAAAGTTATGAATAAAAGTGGAAATGAAAATTTAGCAGCAAAACAGCAAAAACACACGACTGAATGTTTTGATGGATGCGTTTGATTTCCATTATAGCATTTAAAAACATTGTTGCTGACGGTATATCAAATTGAATTCTAAAATGTTATCAACACAAAGGGAGTAAATTGCGATTGATATCATTAGAAAGATAATTTCCAAAACTTAAGATAATTAAAAACAACCACTTTTATAAGTTAACTGATTTGAGAGACTTCAATTTCAGTAATCAAGTTATTAGCGATTACGCATCTGGAGAGGTTAAGCCTATTTTTATGCTCGATTAAATTTTTCTGTTTAAAACCTGTTTTTTGAATTTCTTTTATATCTTCTACCCTCTGAGTTAATAGACTTTTTGGTGATAGTTCGAATCTTTAGAGTTCTAATAATATGTTGTAGTTCTATCCAAAGTGTTGAATTCAATGCAGCTGCAGCTGTGAAAAAGTTCAATGAAGCAGTTTGAAATTCGTTTTCGTTTCGTTCGTTTTGAAAATGAATTTCAAAAAGAACGGCAGTAAACTGGTTCGATAATAAGAGCCATGCATATATATATATATATATTAACCTCTTTCGGCGATCAACTTATTCGCAAATATTATTTAGTTTTTACGCTGTAAATTATTAATATGGAATGTATTTGTTAGATTGTAGACATTTTTGCTTTTAATGACGCTAAGATGTCACGAAACTGGTATTAATGAAAAGTTTATGCGCACAATAAATAGATCATAAAAAAGATAATTAAAATAAGATGGGTTTATTCTCTAACAATCTGACGGAGTCATTGATATGTAGGTCTAAACAATCTAACTGAAATTAAATACAGTTAATATCTCCAGAGAACCAACTGGTTGCCGAAGACGATTAGTGCAGTGTATGTAAAGGCAATTGGTAATATTTCTTCAAGGAATTTACCTCAAATATTAAGATTTTTCAGTTACTCTGGCACGCTCAAAAATAACGATGCTGGATTTTTGTCTTGACTTGATATTGATTTTGTTTTGACTTGATATCGATGCCATATCGGTATCTCCAAAAGTTATAAATTTGTGCATTTCCTCCAACGATTGTAAGAATTATTATGATTTTCTTTTTTGGAATATACTAAAACTTTGGGAATAATCCTGAAACATGTCCTGTCAATTCCGAGCAAAAATTAGAGCATATGGTCAACGATCGTTCTGTCTATGCGCTCTTAAATTACATAGTCTGAAAATCGGCTCTCACCTGAACAGCTGCCTTGAATCTAGTGCAGAAGCTGTGGAAAACTCTAAAGCAATCCTCGAGTTTGAACGCACTTGATTCTTCGCACAGGAAATCGGCGAGGTGTTGTCGGACATTCTCGAGTTCATTGATTTCATTCTGAATGCCTTCCATTTTGCTTTGGGCGAACTGCAAGAAAGAAAGAGAACTAGGTTTGTTAGGTTTTCTGGCGGAAGAGAAATGTGGGAATCTATGGAAACTTGCAGGTACTGGCTAGTGAATTAAAAACCCTTGAGCATTTGAGCAAATAGTATTCACAGGTGAAATTTTGCGAACGTGTTCCGCGGAATTTCGCCGAAGTCCTGGCGAGTGTGGGCTATGCTATTCTGGATTGGCATCGCTCCCCTGACATCCAAGAATTTTCTGAATATTCATGATGACGAAATTTACTCCTCAATATTGCGTTTCTATACAGCCTTTGACGAGCCTCTCATGTGTGATAATGCCAACATTCATTCTACTTTATCAACATATAATGTTCAACAATGGTCCAGTGAGCCTAACTTTGAGTTCTAACATGTATCTTTGGACCGCGAAATCCAGATCTGAGTCTCTTGGAAAACATGAGACTTTCCAAAGCTACCTCTTGCCAAATTTCCAGGCTTTTTAAGTTTTATTTTTTCAACAAATATTTTCTTGACTTAAACGTACTCCTGTGTCTTATAGAATTTATACTTAACAGCATACAGATTGAAATTCTGGCCTATAAAATATTGAACCAAGGATTTCTATTCACTGGCCAGTATCTTTGAAAATTACACCTATTGATATCATATTACAAACCTCAATGAAATCTTGCATCTGCGCCTTTATTTCATCGTTAGCTGTGGCTACTTGCGTAGAAACTTTGCACACTCGTTGACACAAAGATGATACGTCTGTTTTTAGAGTTTCCATCGAAATTCTAAGGAATAATATATATAATTAATAAAACTTGGAAAATTATTCAATCTCTACTAATAAAAAAGATGAATGTGTGTGCGCGCTCTACAGACTTGACCTAGACCCACTATTACCAAATTTGGTACATATGCAACTGGAGGATGGAAATTTACACTTCGGAGCAATTTTCTATTTTTTTGGAATTTTAACTAAAATTTCAATTATTTAAAAAAAATTAAGCTGAATTTTAGAGTTTTTCCACGATAACTTTCGAAATTATCAGTGCACAAAAATGAGTTTTACATCGTTTCAACATTAAAAAAAAAATTGTCTTTTTAATAATATAAGTTGAATCGTCATGTGAATTTTTTGAATGCATATTATAATAGCGAGTGTAAACTTATTTTAGAGTTGCATGCCCGAGAACAAGAAACTTTTGAAATTTTAAAACATTGATTTATTTCACTACGCTACATTTTATGTACAAGAAGCGATGATAAAACTGATGTCCGTTTACATCGCGACACAAGAGCAGAAGAGACCCAAATTTTTTCCTTCAGTGGTTTTACTGTGCGATTTTTATAGGGATTTCTTTCACACGTGTAGTCTTAGGACAAGGAAATTTAGGCATCTTTAAAAGAATGTTGTAAGCATTAAAGATTTTTATCCCTTCATTCGGAGCGTGGGAAAGTGCTGAAATGCTGAGACTAGCAGTTTTATAGAGCGCGTGTAGAATTAATTAAATAAAAAGTAGGAATCGGATCAGGAAATAAATGAACATTTTAGAATGAAGTTGATATGGGCTAAATTAAGGTAAAAATTAGGAAATTAATAAAAATTTAAATTAGATTAAGAGATAACATTACATATATAACAGCGCATGCGAATACCCTAAAGGACGCTGGGGCGGTTAGCATATAACAAAAACCACGAATAAAAATCAGCTCTGCGAACAAAGAAAAAAACAACCACGATCGGACGCGCATGGCAGAAGTTTGCATGTGACAGGGATAACACAACAATTATAGAATGCCGTTCGCTAGGTATGCAGTGTAGAAAACTAAGAAAATGCGGATTGGTAATCTTGGTTTTTCAGTCTGGAGCTCCTACAAGCAGACGAAATGACTCTAACAGTGAAAGTTCCCGCTGAATTGATAAAACTCTATTATAAAAATGAGATGATTCAATTAATATTTTATTATCTAACGTAAAATTACTTATAATAAAACTGACTTTTATAATGATCAACAAATTTACAAGCTGAAAGTCAGTTACTTTGTTAAAGTATAAGATTGCTGACAAAATTTTTGATTTGTATTTTGCACTATTTATTAAATGAAAAATAATTTTTGAATCATTCTGAATATTTTGAGAAATATTCTGTTATTTAAATGAATTTTTAATGCATCTGGATGTTTAGGAGTTTTTGTTAATTCCTCCGTATTACTGAGGGTATATTATATTTAAAAAAATATATCCACTCTAGCTTTAACACAAGTATGCAACTTACAATAATAGCATAACGGTTATTAATCGCCAAAAAATGCCAAAGACGTTTATTCAAAAAGCAATCAATCTCCAAAAAACGTCATGTTTGTCTATCGACAATGTTTGCTAATAATATGCTGCTAAGCTTACCAATGTAAAAAATGTATCTTCAGTACTTGTGCATTAATCATCAATTAATGCACAAGTACTGAAGAATATATTTAAAAATGATGACACCATCTTTTATATTCGAATTATAGTTTTAACTGATACATTCAAAAATACAATAGATAGGATCTAAATTTATTTATTAATTAAGAAAAGCAGACGATTCCTCCTTCAATATAATTAAAAATTAATCAAACGACCCATTCTTAATTTGTATTCTAAAAGATTTCTCTCTGCACTTAATTGAAAGTAGAATAATTGCAAACGACAATTAATTTCTTTAAATATGTTTAAAATGCAGAGGATAAACTTTTAAATTCTTGCCGACTGATACAATCGTTTCAAATTTGCTTTAAAACTTCAAAAAATTTTAATAATATAAACGAGTCCATTTGAATATTACTTTGCAATAAATATTGAATTATGCGACACGAAATAAACTGCAGACGGTCGCAATAGTCGTAATCATAAATTAGATGATAAGGAATCAAACTTGACTTCCAGCTGATCAAAAAAAAAATTTTTTTTATTTGTTTCTGAGTTTTAATAGTTTCCAGGATACTTGGAGGAATATTTTCTTGTTTTCGCTATCATGGAGAGATTGGATGTTTTGAAATTGCTTAAAATTTGGTTCACCCTCCAAATGTTGGTCTTCATAATCTTTTCCAGAAATAAAATTGTTATGTTTGTTGTCGTTGAGCAGAGAATTGACTCTCTTCTTTATCGTTGAGAACTGGGAAATTGTTACTTAAGGTTAAATCGAATTTCGATTTTTGTTTTTGTTGTTTTCGGAGCGGTGGGATTTTTGAAAGCATTAGGAGGGAGCAAAGTTTTCAGACCATTTTTTAATGGACTGCTTCTCTTCAATTGAATAATCACTAAGACCAGGATTATCTATTAGTCATCCATAGTATAAGCTTCAATCTCTCAGGGCTTTTTTAACGCCGAGGTTTAAAAGAGATCGTGTCGTTGATGGCACAATCTCTTTTGAACTTTTTTCTACGCCATTCAGTATGGATAACCAAAACCAAAGGAAGCATTTACGGCGTGTTATGCTTCATTGCTTTTATAAAAAGATAATACAAAAGACATAACATATTAAATTTATACCCTTTATGGAAGTAGTGTACGGCTATTGAGACCGTTTGTAATATGTTTAAGGGATTTAGAGCTGTCAGTTTTAACTTAAAGGATGAAAAACACAGCAGACGCCCAGCAACAACAAATGCTAAGACCATGCTCTCTGAAAATCCCCGATGTAACGTGTGGGAGGTAGCAGGTGCCACTGGTGCATAATTATCTAAACAGGGTGGAATAAGTCAATCGATGTGAAGTTTGAGTTTCACGTTTATTGATGGATAGGAATTTAGTAAGCCCATTTAGTTAGACCCCACTAGAAAAGAGTTGTCAACTACGGGCTCTTTCCTCAAAGCGAAACGATCAATTCTACTAAATACTAGAATCAGTTTGATTGTCATAGCAGAAAAAAATGCCAAATTGGAGAACAGACGAGGTGTCATTTTTCATTACGACAGGGGCAAATCCGCATGTTTCACTGGATGTAAGAGAAAATCTGTTACAATTTTATTGAGACATTCTATCGTGTACATCCTATTTGCCAAATCTTGCACCATCCTTGTTCCAAAAAACCGAATATGTTTTCTTCAATACCTTTTTTGAAGGAACAATTGAAATTAAAATTAGACACAGAACTAAAATTGTAGTCACGAGATCACATACTAAATTTCATTTATTTAAATAATCACGTTTAAATGTATACAAAAGTACAGAAGGACGGATTATTGACCACTTTTCGAATTTCATTCAACATTTGCCATGGATATACGTTTTAGATTATTAGTCAGAGCACTAAGTTTTAGCCATCTTGCTTTTTTTAGTTATCATGTTCATTTGTATTCGGAAAACCGAGCAAAGACTTCTTTTGAATGGATATGATTGAAAATTTAATTGAAATGCACAAATTTGGGGTGAGGGCCATATGTCAAATTTGAATAGGTATAACTCAAAGCTTCTATAAACAGACATAATTCCAAAAAATGAGTTTTTCGGACTGAGAAGGATCTGAAATGTGAAGATTTATTAAAATCTCGAGTTCGATTTATTTATTTCTTTATTATTATTCTTTTAACGATTGCAATATTTTCACTTTGTATATGAGAAAATAAAAGGAACAAAGAAGGAAGTTTCATGATTTTGTCCATTAAAAGATAAATGAATTCTCCTTGCTTTATATAAAATATAACTGCTTCAAAAGGCGAATATGAATTATTCTAAAGAGGCGCTGTAAATTTATATTTCATACAAGAGGTGTTTGAAATCACCAGCTGTGTCTATTTAGAGGAGAGCTATGCTCTTACAGCTATTCGATTGACTTCGCTTCTGGTCATACGATGCAGCGAAAATATAGCTACATGAATACAGGCGAACGTTAGCAGATTTTTTTTTCTTCTCTTCAAAAGAAGAGAAAGAACATTTCGCCATCATGTCCGGATCTCTTTTTTAAAAATAGAAAAGAAAATGCTTACTTTGACGCTTCTTCAAGGTTCCGAATTTCATCAGGAAACTCCAGGAGATCGGGTCGCTTTTTCAAGACTTCCTGAAATACAAATCTTTTATTTCAAATTCCGCTGCATACAGGAAAGGCACAACGAAAAGAGACGTAAAATGCACCTCACCTCCGCTACGTAGTGAATGAGAGTGACGCTCGGTTTGTTTGCCCGGATGTCCGTCAGTTTCAGAAGAGACAGCATTTTGAATCCAGCAGCATTTCCCGCATATCCTCCCTGCAACAGATGCGAAAATTTGATATTACTGCAATAGAGCCAGCTACTTAATTGGATTGCATGGCATACATCCAAATGCTGACATATATTGTGCTGCTGCCTATCTTTAGTTCTGATTCCCCTTTCTCCTCCCAGCTCCAAAACGGTGACAACTATCATCATTTGTAAGATGAATTATTAGCAAAATAGTTTCAGCAATAAGTATATAAAGGTATTTTTTCTCATTAAACAGATGATACTCTGCAGCTCCGTTAATTTTCCATTATCTTGTAGCGCATTCTAGGAAAAAATGCCACTTAAACATTTTACCTGAAAGTGGCGATTAAGTGGTTTCATTAAGAACTGCATTGTCACTTCTCCATACTATAACAACCTTTTTATGATTATATCTGGTGCGTAGAGATTTAGAGAGCAGCCTATAAAATCCTCAAAAGAAAAAGCAGTCGACAAATTTGAGCCATTTACAATACCTGTAACAAATATCCCGTGTTAAAATTCTAAATTAAAAGACGAAAGTTCATTTAGATATCTTTCAACAATCGTAAAAGCACATTTCCTATAAAGCGATTACACGCATGCGTTTAACTCAATGCTGCCGATACTCCATTGGAGCTTCCAATGAAGTTGAGTAGTCGATGTACAATTATGTTACTGTAAGATAACGAATGACCGCGTTTCTTTTTTATATTTAATACAAGTAGAATTTGAAGATTTAGTCATTCTAATGTATCTATGCTAAAAAAATTCGGAAACACATTAAATAACGGAGTAAGGAAAGTTGTTTCAGTATACTCATCTTTTAAAAAAGAAATAGGTAATTTCGAGAGGCTGGCATAGTACTCTTTAGCTATGTTCTCATTTAGATGAAGAAAATCTAAAAACGTATTCCTCTTTCACACATTTGAACTCATTAACTCGAGGTGAAAAACTAACTGCAACACCAAAGCAGATAAAAGAAAAAAAGATAAGAATGATTTATTAGTCATTACATTAAAAATCAGGAGAGCATAAAAACTATGAAATGTAAACTGAACAGAATATAAGGCAATTCGGATGTTTGCGTGATGGTGAAGGAGCACACCGTAAGCGGAATGAAATTTCCGATACCATTTTTTTCATCTTTCTCGATAGCTGCAGGCTTCTCTTCTGTAATAAGCATCAGGGCATGGCTTTGCTCACTTAGTGAAAAAAGTCTCGCATAGCTGAAACGTTATCTCTTGTGATAATGCTCTACGTCGAATGCAAGCATCAGCCGCACTCAAGGAAATGAATCTCTTGACGCGCTCATCATTTATCGAGAATATTAAAAAACAAATTTCTTTTTCTCAACTTGTATTTTTGATGACTTTTGATACAAAATTACTTACCGCATTAAGAAAATTTCCTGCAACCAAAACCCTGTAAAGAATTTCATGAAGTTTCCTGCATTCTTCTAGCTCTATTAAAAAGCAAGAAAGAAAGAAAATCAAAACAAACAGAAAAATGAGTCTTAGCAATATTTTCACAAATTCAGGAAACATAACAGCGCTAGTACATATGTGAATAGTTCTATAAATGTTCTTTTAATATCATGACAATCGCAGATTTTGTGCTTCCAACTTTTAATTTGATTTTGCCGTGATCCATTTATAAGTCAAATTAAATCAAACTTCTAATAAGGTCACGTCTCTATGCTGTAAAATCTTAATATTAGCATTGCATTCTAAAATGTCCCTTACCTTGCGCAGCGCACCGAATCGTTTCGATGCTGTTTTCTAGAAACTCTTGATTAGCGAGAAATTCTTCTTTCAACAACATGCTCTCCACGCGCAGTTTATAACTGAAAATAAAATGTTTCAATCACAGACACAGAATTTTCTACTCACATCATTGTTGTGACATCAATCAGCATTAAATGAGAAACACTGTTCATATACTTTAGAACTGAATTCAAATCAAAGGTACCTTGGAACCTCTATCAATTGCAGTAAGAACTTTTCTGCACTTCCTAATTTCGTTTTGTCGCCATCAAAATTCTTTAGAATATCGACCTAAAAGAATGTAATAAAAATAGTTTTTAAAAACATTTTTATTAATATACTAAAAAAAGAACAGAATAGATTAACTTTTGATTTAATTTATAATCCTTAATTTATGATAAGGGAGAATCTACTATCGATAAAACAGAAAGTGCGTGCGCGTGTATATGTGTATGAGCGTGTTGCGCACTACAGGCAAAGCCGTCTAACCTAGATCCAATAAACTTGGAATATATGCAGGATTGTCAATAAAAAAAATGCTTGCATTCCTCCTGTATGTGTACACAGCATACGAGGAAACAGGCAAACAGCATTCATGTGCTAGTTATAAAACAATACCCCACCCCTAATTTTTATCAAGGGAAAAAGCAAGGGTGAGTAAGTAACAATCCAATATAACATGTAACAATATAATATTAAATGAATATTCATATTTGCATACAGAAAAAAATCTCTTTATTTATTATCGAGAACACAGCAAGACAAAATTCACACACTGAGAAGAGAAAAAGTACCAAATGCTTACCTCAAACTCTCTAATCTTAAGTCACACAAAATTAAGATCTCGAATGAAATGAAATGAATACATTGTTAAATTCTGGCAATCGTGATAGCACCATCTAATGAATGTTAGATAAAAAAACATTACAAAGCATTTTATTTATTTATTTTACCAATACATATATTTGAGCATAAATTTTTGCAAATTTTCCAATCAACCGTTTCATTTTTGTCCTTTTGCAACAATTTAATTTACAAAACTTCTGCGAGTTGGTTGGACTTTTTTTTCTAATAAACTTTTTTCTTGCTTTTCTGAACTTTTATAATACCTCAAATACGCTCATTTTGCATACTGAAGCAAATCTCTTGAGACCGGAACATTTAAGACACTTCCATAAAAGTTTATAGTACATAGATTAATTGAAGCATCTTCTTTTAGTTTTTCAACTAGCATGTCCTCGTTGATATGAAACCCCTTTTCCACAACAGCGTTGCCATATGGCGATACAAGAATTATTTTTATGACTTCCCAAAATTTAGGAAATTCTTTGGACTCAAAACATTAAAATAGATATCATCTAAACGGATTTCTTTATTAAATTAATCAAGCTGTTCTTTGTATTCACGTTTCAGTTTTTTTCAGGAAAATTTTAAATTGGATCTTTGCATGTTCAGAACATTGAAATTTATACTTTGGACTAAAAAAGTTGAAGCAAATCAAGCATTCGATTTTCAAATAATACTTCATTGTTTTTTAATAAATGTGGAAATAAAAAGACGCAGCTTTTAAATCAGAAAAATTTGGCGATCCCATTCAAATACTTTTTTGTTGTATTCTTCTCAGGTATAAGACTCTCTGCAAAACAGTGTTCTTTTTTCAGTTTTAGTAGCTTTACTAGTAATCAGTATAAAGTATTCAGATAGGAAAATAATAACAATAAAAACAGCTTCACCTTTAATATCTTTCCTCAGGTAAAAAAAATAGATGTATAGGTATTCAATACTTGGTTCAATTAACTGCAAATTATGGACTTTGGCCACACTATCTTAAAATATTCGATTTCAGAAACTTTAGTTCGAGATGTGGTAAAGATTTTGATGACATTCCAAAATACATTATTCATTGAAAACGAACGTTTAAGGACCTAGTATCTAGAAATTCGCTTAGATCTCTTCTACAATGGAAAAAAAGAAATGGAAAATTTTCAAAAAAGTTAGATACTATCATTTTGAGTTCAAAATTTTCATTATTTATCATCTTGCTGGCCAAGTGCTGCACATACCCCTTCCATTTGCTTTGATTCACATAAATCTTGAAATTGCTCACTAAAGTATTTTAGATATTCTTCTTTTTAGCAATAAATTGTTTCATAAAGCCTGATTTCATATGAAGAGGCCGAAACCATTCTATGAATTAATTGCACTTTCTCTTTGAATTTTTTGACTCCCGATTCCAATTCCTACTTCTTCTTATCCCCTATTTTGATACCAAAATGAACAAAATATACTTTTCTTATAAAAACTGAAATCCTCTTTGCTGTTTGTTTAGCTGTCTAGTTATCACAAACATAACAGAAGTAATTAACTTCTCTTCTGGAAACAACTTTTCACGATGGCAACACAAACTAAAAGCAATAAGCACTTCTAAGCAAAGCTTGCAATTATAAACACGTGTATGAATGTACTGAATTAAGAAGTACATTGAAGGTAAAGGTAGGGAAGATCAGAGATGCACCAACATATAAGCGATTTGATTTCGATGGTTTTTCTATTGGATTGAAAGAATGATTTAACATTTTTGAGGGAATTCCTCAAAAATGGTAAACCGTCTTTCTTTTACATAAGAGTTAACTCATTCTTGGATTCAATCTATTTAAAGCAACTTATAATTTAAAATATTTTAAAATTTAGTATTTTAAATTTTTTATAAATAGCTTTACGTCGATTTTAAATATACAAAATTAATACACATCAGAATTGAGATCTGCGATGTGATGCAACTGCTTGTGATGAACTATTTAATTATTATTCAATTAATTATCACCAAAAAACTAATCAAAAACAATAATTATTTTGAAAATATTTTTTTCATCGCAGATTCGTATAATTTTACTATTAAATATGATATTAATATGAAATTGACAAATTGGAAGTATCAATTAGCTATAAAAAAGAGTAGAATGTTCGCTTGTTCAGTTCTTTCATAAAAAAAATGTGTGAAATTTGTTGGATGAATTATTAAAAAAACAAAGAAAGGGTTGCAAAAAAGAAAGAAAGAAAATAGCGCAAAAAGTATTAAACATGGCCATAAGAGGAATTTCAAAATTAGCAAAATGGCGTGTTCCACAGTTGAGAATATGGCATAAAATACAAACTTCAATGTGAGATGAAGTTATTGGGTTGTCACGGCTTACTAGATTTTTCAAATTTCTCCAAATTATAATCTACAGACAAAAGTGGTGGATGATGAAACAATTTTTTGCATAATGTCTTTTCAGAATATCTTTTTTCAAAAATAACATTACAACAGCAAATCCAGTGTCTGGATGTCTTAGATAAAGAATGTACGTAACAGACATATTTATTCTTATTTATTCTGTTTCTTCAAGTTTCATTATAATTTTCAGAGTTTTCTAACAGTCACCAATAAACGTTTATTAACGTATTGATTTCCGTAATCTAGCTAGCTTTTGGTTCTCCTCCTGCGCGAAGGCCTGTTTCCCCTAAACCGATGTTTCTACAGCTTGTTCTCATACAAATAAATGGCCCAAATTTTCTGCCACGGGAGAGCAAAGAACCGTTGTTGCACCTCGGGGCCTGAAGATGTCCGCCTTTTCTTGTGATGTATCGGTAAATGCTCGGATTTCAAAGACTAGCAAAGAATAATAATATGAGTTCTACGGAACATAGCTTTCACTAAAGAGATTAACCTATCCCCATTTACAGTAGTTAAAGTCAGACTTTATGTCAATCTCATTAACCAACTTCCCTTCTTTCATGAGCTCTTGACACAAGAACAGCTAAGCTAAGCGGAATCAACCCAAAAGCTACAGGATTAAATTAGAATCTAATGCACTAGATAAGAGATTTTCATTTACAATTTTAATTGGGGAAATAATAAATTTATTTGCACAAATACTTTTCTTTCGCATGAGACACTTCGAGATGTTTGCATCTCTGCATCTCCCGTTCAAGGTGAAGTTAGTTCTAGACTGACTGCATGCATGCTGACATGACGCGAGATATAAGCAGCTGATCGAGACAACCTTATACTTATGGAACAGGTATTACATTCAAAGAAAAAAAAATCCTTAGGAATTTTTATTTCCAGTAACAATAAACAGATGCACTTACCTTTTGACTTACTTGATTAGTTGCACAGAATAGCGTGTTTGACATACCATTATCAAGTTTTGTAGAACACCATTTTTGTTCCGATTGCATCGGATATTAGATATAGATCTGCAACTTGACATAAAGTTGAAGATCTATATAAGACAAAATACCTTGCAGCGTTTTCAACTTATCCCATTCTTATAGATACGATTACAGATAGTTAAGGATTGGGCCCAAAATTTGATGCACATCACGAATCTCCTCATTATCGTTGCGTCCGAAATTTAACAGCAATCTATAAAGGTCCCATATCCGTCCAGCTCGTTTCGTTTCGATGTATCGTGTTCATAGACATTCCGAAAATTCTTTTTTTCTTTCTTTCGAATTTATAAAAGTCTGAAACCAGGCAGATTCATCGTCGAAATGTCAAAATTGAAATTTTCGATAAAATTTTCTCTAAGAAATCAGATTCTCACCTCATCTGCCTCCGGAAGAATTTTGAGCAATCCTCTCAGCCGCTCCGCCCCAAGATCTTCGTGGGCTCCTTCCTTCAGAATGCGAACAATGTTCTCGTTGGAGCTAAAATAAAGAAATCTTTAAAAAGAAAACATTTGATTCGTATAAACCAAACTAATCTCATTCATTAAACTTTGTTTCATTCTTATCATGAAACATAAGTAAAGAAGCGAGAGTTCTTTCGAAACTTCGAAAAACACACGGAAATGCATTCAGAAAAATCGAAATTCTTACCTGCGGAATTGTTTTATAAATATATTTATGTTTAGACTTCTTTTGCCATCCAATAGGTTGATCTGCAAAGGGAAATAAACAATTCTCATTTCTTATTTTCTTTTATTACATAAAATAATGGGTTGCTTGGAAACGCTAAGATAATAGCTTATAAATGTCAATGTTTTTAATGGTAAAAATAATTTTTTTATCTCTTACCCCAGCAAAATTAAAAATCCGTCGAAGAAAACAAATATTCCGCAGTCTACCAGTGGTTGCAGGGACTTGATAAGTAAGACCTTAGCTTCAGAAGAATGGATAAAAGGTAGGAAAACAATTCTGCCGAAGAATCATTGTGAAAGCGGATCTAAAACACTTTAAATGCCCTCTGATGACGTGAACAGGAAACAAGGTAGTGGTCGACTTAGATACTGTCCTCGTCATCTGACCACGGTTACAGATTACCAGGCCCGTCCCATAATACCCCTTATGTTGCTTCGAATGGAAAATAATTACAACTAAAAAAAGTTCTATGTGAACGTTTAGATTTGATTAGATAGGACGTTAATGTTCTATTTTTGAAGCCATACAAGTTATAATTCGAGATAGACCTCTCCAATTTGCACCATAATCATACAACTTTATATTTAAAAATCTGCAGTGCATCAGCGGAAAGATGTCTGATGCGCACTATCCCTTACACACGATGGATTTTCCATCTAAATGGGTTTTTAAGCCGAGACTCAGACATTAGGTATCGAAAGGAGATCATCAGGTTCATATGCAGATTTCTAAAAAATAACTGATGTATGGTTTCCGCTTACGCTAGCAGTTTTCATTGAAATAAAATGTATAAAAAGATTTCATTGCTTTAATGACACCATTTAGAAGCTTGCATAATTAATACAAACATCTTTCATCCGGTGAGGTAAGTGAGAAGAAAAAAGTGAAGTGAAACGAAGCATTTTTGCAATTCTCTCTCTTACTCTATAATTGGCTTACGCTTAAAATTTACAAAGCATAAGATGATTCCGCTGGTAATGACGCGACAGGAGTATGAGTGATCAAAATTGCACAGATTTTTAAACTATTTGTCACACATTCAAAAGATGACGTCAAGGAAGCTGTCAGAATAAAGGCATTATGCAAAAATATTTACTTTTTTTTCGCAGACACACATATAAGTATGTATGTTGATACACCGGTATCACAGCTCCAGTCTGGCGAAGAAGTTTGGAGAGGTCGAAATAATACCCTCAGTAACTATTCAAAACTGTGATCCATACCAACATAGTTTCTAAACGGGGTTTTAATCTGACAATATCGAACAAACTTAATAAATTTTGTATGGACCTGATCCTTTTTTTAAAAAAATTGAATAGAAAAAACTGCATTTGTAGTAAACACAGTTGTTGATAGTTGTTATAGGGCAAATATGCTTTATGCCTTTAATGCATATCAGATCTGTATTTAAATCAAGGTATTTTCAAATGATTTTTGAGACCTACTTCACTTTTTCAACTAATAGTCACAGGAAGGGAATAACGATACTAATTGTTCAAGCTCACCTGCAGCGCCAGCCCCTCCAGGGGTGGCGAAAGAGGAAACCCCTCAGTTCAGACCGAGTCCCCGTGCGAGCTGGACCCAGAGATAGATGCTGCTCTACAAAGCAGGAGACGAAACTCTCTGATTTACTATTGTTAACATTTATCTCCTATTAAGCGAGGGTGTGATCCAATGATGCAACATTTTAATGCTTTATTAATTTAATTATCATATCTTTGTATAACTAAATAAACTGTTTTTAAAAAATCTACAATTAACTACTTTTTTATCGAGCTACAGACACAAAAATTTGAATAATATATATGAAATGGCATAAATACTTGACTTTTCAAACAATTAAGATTAGAATAACTGTTTTGCACATCAAACTGTAGCAGCTTTTAATTTTTTTCAGAGTTTTATAAGAATTCAAGTAAGGCTCGAATCTTTTTTCATTTCATGGCGAATGTTTCCTGACCCCCTCCATCTGTTTTTTTAAAAAAATATTCAATAAAAAGTATCAAAACCATTTAATTAGAATGGAATCATAAAATGCAAAATTTAAATCAGACTCAATCTCGCGCATAGATATGGTAGTCAACTATTTTCAGCGTGTAAATGTAATGACTAATCTTGTATGCGACATTTAAATCCGTCAACAATCTAATAGCATCAGGAGTTTCAGTATTCAAGAGAAATCGATATGACCTTATTCGCAGAGAGACAACTTCAAAAAAGTGCCGTTTGCACGAGGCAATAACAAAGCGCTCTCGTTACGCTTCTCAATTTGTGACAGGGAAATGATACTGTCTTTAGTACTGCCACAACTCCTCTCTTCCTAGAAGATCCAAGACCTTTTCTTTTTCTTTTGCTAATCGCAGTATAGCCAAATATGGCTCCTGCGACCATAAACCACAAAATCAACTATCAAGGGAAAAATTTTCCGTTTTGCGGCTGCAGATCGCTTGCGCGAGCTTGAAATTTAAATATAAATAAAAAATCAATGCTAATAAAGTTCAATTTTTAAATGAAATTAATTAAAAATTAGTAATTACTTGCCAAATTTGTTAAAACGCACCTACATCAAGTCGAAATTTTTTTAATGGCTTATAATGAAATTATTTAAAACTAATTAGAATGGGTATATTTATGTTCTACGCAATGGAATCGTTGTTTAATATATGATTGATTCTGGTACTCCTCCCCGTGGTTATACTGAACGATCTGCCATTAGAGGTAATAGTAAAAAAAGTACAGCGTAATGATAATGCGGAAGTGATGGCTTGATATTGCAAACTGAAACTCAACCATTTTCCAAGATCATTCAGAATGATAACAAATTCTAGTAACTTCCGAGCACCCAATGATGGATAACAAAATAAAACGTTGAAAATATAAGAAGGAAACGTTGTTTGCTTTCTTTTTATGCGCAATAATTTGCCTCGATGGACTATCCAAGACAACAATAGTAATATCAAAGCAGCAATTCGTTAGAAGTAATCTCTGTGTAAATGCTTTTTTTGAGAGTGAAACAAACGTTCCGTTCAATGAATTCACCGTTGCAGATAAAAGAGAAGACAGTCTTCAGAGTATTCTTATGGAATGCAGAAGAAATGGCAGAAGATTTAGATGGTCTCATGCAGAACTACTTGATTCCCAAATTTTGAAATTAATCTTCCTGTTGTCTCCCCGTGCATATAGCAGAGAACAGTAATGATAAAAGAACGTTTTGAAAGTACGCAGAAAGTGCAGGTAATGTTTGGCATGAAATGCACTGTCAGTTTGGAGAGAGCGACCGCAAACAAAACTGTAAAACTCTTTCTGCATCGTATTCAAATTTTTCTATCATTTTTCACAAAGAAATTATAGTAAACTGTAAAAAAAAAGGATCTTAATTTTGAATTATGTTACATTTTGAATAACTAAATTAAGACAGAATTTACCTCTTGAATTTCTTTTCTCTTTTTGTCAGAGCCATCATTCGAATCTCCAAAGCGAGGAGAAATATGACCATTGGTGGACATTGGCTGTTGACAGAAGAGTTTCTCCATAGTATCGAAATCGAGATCATTCGGGCTTCCAGCGTGGTCTTTGGCAATTCTGGACCATAAATTGTCCTTCCCAATCACCTTCGACAAGGGTATCTTACTCCAGTTGAGAGACTTCATTTTTGCCTTAGGTTTGGGGGTATCTGTTTGAGGTAATGTCATATCTGTGATAACATTTTTGATTTGAGGCTGTAAGCGTAGAGGTGCAAGAGGGGGTGGAGGTGGCGGGGGTGGACATCCATATCCGATTGGTGGAGGAGGTGGAGGTGGAGGAGGCACATTAGATATTTCTGACAAATCCCTGATATTATTTGAACACTCTTCAGAAACTACAGTGGCGCTTTTACTAAAATCAACAATATTATCACATTGTATATTGGTTTTTACAATTTGAGGCACATTGTGAGGTATGTTTTCACTAACAGAGTCCGGTTTCAGGCATTTACTGTTCGTAGTTTCCATTTTCGATGACGTTACTTGGCTTTCACTCGGTGAAAGGGCCAAATTCTGTCTTTGAAGCGCAACTTTCCATGGAGATTTCGAAGCATGCGAAGATGGCAGTGGACTAGAAATTAGATCACAGGGAGTAGGGGGATGACTCGGAGATAAAAGGGTGGTCGGAGTGCGCATCCCATCAGAAGAACAGAAAGAGAGTTGGTTTGGTTTATTCTTCTTTCCCGGCATGATTTCGCAGTCCTCCAACACAAGCGAATTTTGCCGATAGTGGCAGGAGCAGTGGCAGCGTAGCCCCCCTAAATTCGACGCCCTCAGAAGGCGATCGGCTTCTTGCTTGCTTTCTAACAGAGTGGCGCGATGGACCAGAGTCTCGACGGTCTCCCAGATCAGTTCCGATAGAGGCTGACTGAGATCAGTTCTCAGCAAATGCTGAAGGATGCTGAGGAAGGGAATTTCCTGGGGAGTTTCAGCAACCTGGGGAGAGAGAAAAATTCTTTGGAATGCGATTCCGATATCTGAAACACGAGAAATACGAAGTCCATATCTAAAAGATAACAAATTTCCTTTTTAGATTAAATTTTATTTTACATTTAATTGTTTCTATCTAGCAATTTTGACCTCTACGTTATTAATGCACTCTTTCTTTTCCTTAGTGATTTATACACAGGATGCTCCAAAAGATTGGACGAAACTTTTAATTCCTTCCCTTAATTTTGCATAGACATGTACTTCCAATTATAAAATGTTACTAAATAAGATTAGAAATTCAATGAAAACACTTTGATTTCTTCAGAAATTAACTATCAAAAATGTAAAAAAAATTATACGATAAAATATTTCTCTTATACAGATTTATGCAAACACAAAGTTTAACAATTCTATTCACAAAATTTACAAAGATATGCTTATTTTTAAATCTAGAGGGGCTAATCTCAAATTTAGATGAAAATATTTATTTTAAAAATACAAATTTATTCAATAAGAAAATCTGTCTTATGTAAATATTTGTCTAGAAATGCATCATCCAATCACCAAGGATTCAAAAAATTTGTTAATCACACACAATGTAGTTCACTTTGGTTGCGACGCTTTTATAAAGAAAGGAAGATGTAAGAGAAACTGAACATTTATCATATTCCAGAAAAGAACTGGAATATCAAACAAGGAAATGAAATTCTTTCTTGCATCTGGGTACCTACTAAACATATATAAAACACATAACGTATTCTAAACCGATATTTTGGCTTATTTATTTTTTAAGCCATCCCCATGCTAGGTTCCGAATTCATCGTGTTAAAAGCCACATTTCCGAGATCGATCACTACAACGATACAACAAACCTCTCCAAAACATTTCTTATAATATTTTGCAGTTAGTTAAGAAAAGCCATGAATTCAATACAGCTATCTAAATGTCCAAAGAAATCTGAAATTCGTACGATGGTTTATTTACATTCGATTATTGTCATTTCGACAATGAGCGATTTCTGTGCCACGAACATCAGCATTTTACATATAAAGATGAATGGTGACATTTAAAAAAAAATCTTTATTTGGTTCTATTTTATACGAAAGCACACTGAATGATCACTGATGTATTCAGTTAGTTTCGATTGGCATTATGTCAGAAAATAATCATTTATTCAATGAAGTGGCTATGAAATACATGTTCGGTAGATCTTCACAAACGAATTCAAGGAATCTATCTTTTTAGCCTCAGGTGATGTACTCAATCGCATACGCGCATATAAAAAAGTGCATCTTTGTCGAGGGTATTCACTTTCAACAAACTTCTAAGCACTTCAATGAATGTATTATCTGACTTTTTCATAAAATTTAATGAAAGTTTAAAAAATGAATTAAAATTTTATGGTTTAGCACTTTTAATAAGTTTTTTTTTATATGTATATAATGTTTCAAAATTAAGAAGAAAGTGTCTCTCAAACACTGGTCAGAGGTATGGAAAAATCTCTTAACGCATCAATAAAATTTGACAGAGAGAGGAGGATATTTTTTGTTCTTTAGATGAGAGTAAGAAAAACATTTTATTCAGTGACACTTTTTAGCTATGGAGAGAGCAAATAATAATAATAATAAACAATTTTTATACTTTTTACTAATACTCTCTACAGAAACTGTAGTATTTTTATATATTAGATGAAACTTTGCAATTGGAAATTCACTATCTACCAATAAGCAATTGTACACCTGTGATAAAAGAGATAAACACAACTTATTCATATTCAATAGTTGATAGTCCGACTAGTAGAGACTAAATCTTGATTCATCACTCCAGAGAACCTATTTTCATTCATCTACAGTCCAATTTTGACTGGCTTTTTCACCATCTCAACTAAACAACATGGTTGGATTTCGTAATCAAAGGCTTATGAGCGGCAGTACGACCAGAGAAACCAAAAAAATATGCTTCCTTGAGGGTGGTATTTATCAAAACAACAGTCCCGGATGCTTCTTGAAACTCCTGGAGTATGTGGGCCATTGGATTGGTGTAGGTTTTCAGAATTTCTTTGGACAGCACTCGTCGGTCACTATCTCTTAATTTTTTGAGTATGCCGGGTTGAAGCACATTCCGACAATCATTACTCACTTCCCACTTCTTAATCACAAAAGCCACTGATAATTTTGGAATGTTTAACACCCCCCAGAAATATTGCTTAAAGATCAGCCATTTCTATGATATACAACAATTCTTTCTCAAAATCAGACAGTTCTGAATTTCTTGGTATCTTGTGTGTGACTAATGTAAATGCTTTTTCCTATATGGTATTAAGTGACATAGGGCGTGACATAGATCAGGATCGCAAATATATTCATTTACATGGGTGTCCAAATACTTATTGGTTGATAGTCTATATGTCCAACTGCAATAGCTAAGAAAATAAACGCTTGTTCCAATTTTTTCAAGATATCATTATATATATATATATACACACACACACAGCGTGTTGCCGAATTCGACCAACAAATCCAGAGGGGTGATAGTAGGCATCAGGAGGATAAAGAATCACTGAATTTGTCTTTCGAATTTGACAACGCTCTCTTGCGAACATCGGTATTGATGTTGCAGCGATGTTTTCTGGTTCCCACTTTAGTTTTTCTTGAATATCTTAAAACTCCCCGGTTCTCACACTACACACTTATATCAAATTACAGAATATAAAATTCCTTATATTTTCAAGCTTTTATTTTTCTTCAAGTTTTAATATTTTTACAAATATGGGCTTCTAAATTACTTTTTCGTTTTCTCCGACTCACTATATTTTTACGATTTTCACCAATTAAACGTCGTTTAGAGTGATTCTTTATTCTCTTGATGCCTACTATCACCCCTCTAAATTTGTCGGCCGAATTTACGACACCCTAGATCATCAAATCCGCATGTTACCAGCTTTTACTTTTAAAAATGTTACCAGCTCTAACTTTTAAGAATGATCTTTCACTTTAAAAAAAATCATAGTTTAAACACCAGTTGTTATTTTTTTATTAATTTTTTACAGTTTCCAACAGTTCTCCGGCTCACTATATTTTTACGATTTTCGTTGTATGGTGATTCTTTATCCTCTTGATGCCTACTATCACTCCTCTAAATTTTTCGGTCGAATTCGGCAACACCTTGTATATATTGATTTGCATTTCTGAAACAATTTTATAATAACATCCATAGAAATTTAAAACGTTTAGCAATATTTTCTTAATTCTGTACTGCAGATTACAGCAATTTTTCAGTAAAAGCAATGCAATCAACAGAAATTTAAAGCTCTTCTACTGCTAAAAATCCAGAATGTATAACGAGTCACTAGGAATTTTCAAAGAATCCTTTTATTTTTTCCCCCTTTTCGGCACTAAGCTTTGATTTACAATTTATTAATAGAGCTAATTTAAAAAAACTTCCATATCAGAAAAGAGCGATCAATATACAAGAAATTTCTAATTACAATTAGTAAATCATTCACATGTTTTTTTTTAATTTTTGCAGTATGTTCATCATTTTGAATATAAATAAAAAAATGACAGGATTTATAATAATAACAAGAGTAAAAAATAGCTTCAAAACGCAATTTGCATTAATAGTCAACTTCGAAAAATTGCTAAAATCGTGGCAAGCGAAGAAAGTCGAGGCACAAAGTAGTGTTTCCTTAACTCTTCCTTCAAGAATTAAAAAGCACACACACTTTATAAATGAATTTCCTCAAAAGCAATCTCATCGTTTGCATGAGAATATTCAGAAAGCTAGCTTCGAACTCATACAGCTCGATTCATAACTGACAAGATAAGGGAAACAAAAGAAAGAAAAAATAATTTGTAATAGAAAGTGACATTTTGTAGCTATCAGAGAGACACCATAACGCTATTCAGAATGTTCGCAGAAGGATGATTTCTAGTAATTGGTCCTTTCTATTCTTTCCCCTCCGCTTATAAAAGATCGCTTCTGCGTTCACCAGTTACTTTCCTCATTGATGCTCTCTGAGCATTGCTCAGAGTTTGACTTTATTCGCCTTTCCTTGTAAAGAAGAAGAAAAAAATTAGCAAATCATATGATTTTGCTTCAGGGAGATTCATAATTCAAGCACTACCTGTCGCAGAATGGCGAAGAAGACGTCCATGTGGGAGCTGAGGTCGACCCCGTCTGGTCCGGAGAATTGACCCTCGTCCGTCGCCCGCTGCTCGTCGAATACATCCAGCTGGACAGCCAGGTCGGAATGTGAGCCATCTTGGCATTGCTGCCTGCGGCAGAAATGCAGTTTGCAAATGAAATAAAATTTTGCAACAAAGACACTTTTAAAATAGTAATACAAGCAAAAACATTGTTTAGATAAAGTGTTTAAAACAGTTTCAGGTTTTAAATGATAATTTCAATTTTAGTTCAGAAAATGTGATCACGTACACTTTCAGTAAGATTTTAATTACGTTGTGGTGAAACTATCCCTCCAAGCGGCCAATGACAGAAGTTTAGAATATCGACGATATAAGGAAATAGAAGAGAATGGAAGTTCTTTTGTAGAACCCTGAACATCGAGAAAAAGCATTTTATTCAAGATTTCACTTCAGCATTTTAAATGTAGAAGGCATCATGAAATCATGTTCTTGATTTTTGACAATTGCAATAACTGTTATCGTACACTAGCTGATACCCGGCGAGTTGCTGCCACAGAAAAAATAATTTTGAAAATATCGTGTGAAATTTGAAACAGCTATCTTGTTTAGTTAGGAATGATAGAAGAATGATATTTATTTTCTTGTCGACAATGAATAAATTCGCTGAAATTGAATGACATATAATATGAAGGAGAAGTATAAATAATATTTATTTTATTTTATGTTATTTATCTATCTATTTATTTATTTATTTTTGAATTTGTTATACAAGTATACTTTAAGGTAGACAATATTTTTTTTCCGTCTTCATCAGAAAAAAAAAAAAAAAAATTCTTGGCTGTTCGACTAGTGAGCATCTAGCATACAACTGACCATGTAGAAAAGATGAATTTTCTAGGTTCAATGCAATAAGGTGGCAAAATTTTATCGTCTTTCGAGGTACAACAGTGCATAAAATACGGTAAAACAATGCATAAATATGTTTATATATTAGATATAATAATTGTACTATGCCTAAAGCCTTCCCATAAGTGCAAGCAATAAGTTGATAAAGTTTTATTGCAATCGGAGCGCATAAAATACGAACAAACAAAAATTCATTTCTATGCATTAGGTAATGAATATTGGTATTATTAGGTATTATTAATGAATATTGATCATTTTAACTACTCAATTACTGAAAGTATTATCTGCATAGGTCAACTAATCATCCTCCCTTTCAAATGAAACCAGGCTAGACCATGGGTCGAAACCATCGATAATTGCAAGATGTAAAAATTAAAAGGCTAAAACCAAGATCAGAACAGTTACAAAGTCTCCTTACAGAAAGCAACTTTGCACAAATTAACAACCCTATGCATGCACACAAAAATTATATATTTGTCACATTCCTGCCTTGATTTGGTTGATTTTTCTCTTATTGTATTCTTTAAAATCATGGCTTTTTGGATATTTGAATTTTTTTTTCCTTCTTCAATTTGGACGTTGTTCAAATAGTTATGCTTTTATTTGATTACATGGAAACAATTCGGGAAATCTGATCTCTTCACTCTATGAACCACTCAGAATCATTTCGTTAGTAGAGGCATCACGTTTTAATGAATGAAACGCATTCCTCTCATATCACGTTTTATACTTCTCGTGTATTGTAATTAATTAAAAGCGCACTGTGTAAGACCAAGCTTCCCTTTCAACCAGGCTTGGGTAAATTTCTGGATGAAGACCAAAAATCTTTTCTATGAAGGTTTCAAATATTTGCTTCAAAAGGTCAAAAAAGGGGTATATAAAAAAGGATATAGAATCATTAACTGTCCTAAATTCAGCCCTCCCTTTAGAATAAATGAATTAATGCCTTTAGAATAAACTAATTTAATTTCATGCTCATAATATAGTCAAGTTAAAATAAAAATGTCATCTATCATTTTATAATTATTACCATGTGAGAACATGATGTTGTCTTGATTTGGGGCTTTTGAAGCCTCAAAATGCACGGGCAGAAAATTAGCGATTCATCGCTTTTGAGGCATCCATTTTTCGCTTTTAACGTTTTTAGAAAATGATGCAGAAGGTTGTCAATTTGGCGACTTAAAGCCAACAAAAAGTTACAACTTGGCGCATATGTCCGCCATATACCAGATTACCTCCTGTCTGCTCAATAAAGGGCAGGTTAGTAGCAAGAAGTTATAGTCCGAAGAAACACAGAGAATAAAATGAGAATGAACGCGAAACAGCGAGGTGATGTACTGTAAGTTTATATTATATTATATTATATATATATACTAATTTTCAATTTTTCTTGCTGGCAAAAAAGAGATTTGAAGCTCGAATGACTTTTGAGATGAAGGGGGAGGAGTCGCTTTTTTAAAAGTTGACGATTGCGCAATACAATAATCAGTAATCATTTCAAACCAGTTTAAACCGAATTTTCAAGCGCGCAAAAGAAGAAAAAAAAAAAAGGCTTTGAGATAAAGCATTGGATTTCAAATGATTTTGATCACTTAAACCATCATTTACTAAATATCGACGCATCCGCAATCTTATAGTCACGTGATTGTTTCTAACCGGTTTAAACTGTTTTTTTACGAAAAAAATTTTAGAATGTGATTGATTTTGAAATGGTCAAAAAATCATCGCTTTTTTAAATGTTGACGACTGCGAAATATGCATCATGTGAGAACATAATGTTTTTCTGTTGGATTGATACCACGTGACTTTAAAAAAATTATGAACTCACATGATAACTTGAAATTTGCGATAGCAGATTTCAATTATATTTCCTCTGTAACTTTAATAAATTTTTCAAAATTCATTTTTAGTACAATTTATAACCAATCTTTTTACTGTTGTGACGGAATTCAGACCAATTGTATTCTTTCATCAAATCTTTCGCTAGTTTTAATTACCTCAGTTTTATTAAATCTCTTTCTTCTTCCCTGTCTGTCTAATCGGTGCTAATTTTGCAATCAAATTTTTTAACTAACTTCGCGAAAATTAGAGACTTCAAACCTTAAGCATAGCTCAGAACTGGCAGTGAATCCAGATTCGGTGGATAGAAACGCTGTATCATTTAACTGCCTGGTCTGTCTATTTGTTTGTCTGCTCGGTGCAAATTTTGGAAAAGATTAAAAACGTTTCTTACCGATAGATGGCACAATACCAAATTGTCAGCTGATCGGGAAGTTAGCTTAAAAACGATTGGAAAATTCCGCACAAATAAGACAAAAAAAAAAAAAGATTTTTAGGACAATCTGTATGGGGCTAAGAAAATTATTTTATATTTTTTAGGTCTTTTTAAAACCATTGTATATTGAACTTTTTTTATTCGGATAATTATTTATAATGAACTTCTTTATAAAATTCATACCACCTGTGATGATGATAAAGAAAATTAAAATTCCTTTCATTTTAAAACAACCATATGACATTTGAATTAAAATAAAAAAAACAGAAGATAACCGAACCAACAGTCGAAAATTCCACACAGTGTACTACTGTTTTAGGCCTGATTCATCTATCTTGTATTTGTTGGTTTCTGTCGATAGCAAGTTTTAAATTAAGAAATGCACAGGAAGATTACGATACTAAAACTGAAGTTAATTTATAAGCTGAAGGAAAAATTCTGCTTTGATGTTCAAAGAGGGACATTTATTTGTTTGTTTATTTTTACTTTCGGTTACACGAAAAATGTGAAGAAAAAGTATTGTAATCGTCGAGCTCGGGATTTTCACGAATCTCCACATTTCAGACCCAAAAACACTTTACATCACAATTACTTTATGAATAAAACCCAAATCGTGTCCTTGTTACTACTAATATTCCATTTCTTTTTCTTCCACTGTTGATTAAGCTATGAATATTTGGCTTATTTTTACATATTGAGTAGACCTTCTGTTTAAAGTATACTCTAGTAAAATGTTTGAATACTGCTCATTTTACAACTAAAGATTAACTTCAGAAATAAACAATAATAAAAACATTTACTATACTAAATTTTATGCATTTTTACACACTTTAAAGTTATAACTTTTTCTCATGATATATTGCTTTTTTATTAGAGGTCGCTTTTTTATTGAACCAGAGAAATTTCAATTAATATTATTCTGCTGTAATAGGTAAATCACGATATATATTTTGTAATGCATCTAGTATTTCAATTTTGAAAGATTTTTTCTTTCTGCTCTGATATTTTTTAAGAATATGCTTCGATTCATTAAGCATGTTATTGGATTAATGGAAGATGAATCATTTCTCTTTGAAAACTAAATTTGAAATTTGGGGTGAAATGGGCAAAAAAATGAGCGAAGCGTATAGTACAATCAACTTAAATGTATAAGACACCTTGAATAGTACGAGTAAATATATTTTGCAGACAAATTCATTATCTACAAAAGATTCAATTTAAATTTTACGTAATCATTTGGTGATAAGAAAGAGAAATGACAGCCGCGAATAGTTGAAGTGAGATGACACGATGTTTTCAAAGGCATTACGATGTCATGACTGTTAGGGCGATTCATATGAAATAAATCACAATCTGATGCTTTTAAAACAGTTCTTGAGGAAAGATTACATTACATACATTTAATTGGAAATAAATGCAACGAATATTCCGGCGGCTTGTGAATTAAGAAAAACAGTAGGCCAACTTTGAAAATAAAAACATCATTAAATAGCGAATTCATTTATAAGCAACAAGTACTCACCTGAACCGATTTAACACTCCCAGTATTTTCAGACCTATATGAAAAAAATGATCAAAGAATTAGAATTTTAAAAAAAAAACTATGAGTGATTATCTCATAAAATACAGTTGATCTGCTCAAAGGTACCAGATTTGTTCCTTGATCTTTCCATTGACATGACACTTCGTGCCACAGATGTCAAAAACTAAAAGAATTATTATACGATCGAGCTACGTTTCGGGATTATTACAAGTCGAGTTCAAGCGTTTCAATACTTATTTTATTCAAAGGACGATAATATTGTATGTAAATTTCAAGAACTCAATCTAATGATGCATATAAATCACATATATTGTAAAAAATACAAAACATATACTCAATGAATCAAACTGCAAATAATAATAATAATAATAATTGCAATCTGAAATCATGCAATATTGCAATACTGCGACGCCCTAATGCCATCTGAATGGATGTTCTGCTCTCCCAATCATCATAAAGTCATCCAGTTATCTGCATTAGAATTGTGAATAACACTTACTCAAGCATAAAGTAACATTTTGATTCTTTCTTTCCATATCAATTCACCCTACTCCTAAGTTGAAAGTCGTTTTAAATGCAAATGTTATAGTTCCGAATCCGTCAATCAATGTTTGGATCCTTTTTGCCGTTGCAAATTCATTTGGTTTTTGGTTAGCAGAGCAAAAATTTTAAATAATATCCCTTTTTCTACGGAACATGAATTAAGTTAATCCAGTCACTTTTTGATGCTGCAGTTGGAGACGTTCACTTATATATATATTTCGAAGCAATTTTCCAAATTTATCCACTTGGGGCTAACTAGAACTTACTTTAGTAGCGAGGGAAGGGAGATATCCTGTTTGTTAAAAAAGTAAGTTTTACTGCATTAAATAGTATATCATAGTATGATCTAAATCATACTATTTTTTGACAAATATAGCCGGGGGTTTTCGGCCCTTTTTAAAAAAGAGTTTTTAACATATGCATTTTAATGTCCTTTGATTCCCATAAATATTATCTACTGTAATGCCTAACATTTAAATTCGAAAACAAAATAAATAATTTAAAAAATGGGAGTTTGAAACCATGGAATTTAGGAGAAGTTTGTTATTTTTACACACAAATAGTTTTTCTTTAATAAATTTCAATAAAAAATATAAAAAAATTTATTTGCTACATGCACAATCTCGTAAAAGGAACTGTTTTTAGCTTTTACTTCAAGGTCGGAGAACTGCACACCTCAAAACTCGTTTTCCTATATAGCATAAACCAGTGAAATAGGCATGAAAAAATAGTGTACACAATGAAAGTTTAAATTTAAAAAAAAAGGATAAAATTTAAAAAAATTGAATAAATAAATATTAAAAAAATTACAGTACATAAAGCAAAACAACATTCCGCACAGAGCAACAAGCATCTATATTTAAAAAGGAACTTCTTTTTGCAAACAATTCACAGCAATATTTCTGCGAAATACTGTATCTAACATTTGAATGCTATTAACTTGACGTTTCAATGTTGCATTTACAAACCTCTGGAGGAAAAAGAAAATATGAACATGCAAGGTCATCTTCGGAAGGAAGAAGTTTTCTAAATGGATACTCACAATAAATCTTTGGTGAAGCATTATTCACAAACACAAACACTTCAGGGCTGAGCATATGAACAGACGGAATCACCGATTACATCCTGAAGAAGCCCCGGATGAAAACAAGTCCAGTAATTACTGTGATGTGATTTTTGACACTACCACAATAAAACCTCATCTCATAAATAACGCTAAAATACGATATTAATTCAAACATTCAAACTGGACCTAGGACCAATTAGACAAAAGTGAAACTGACTTGAAGATACCGTTCATTGATTGAAATCGTTATCAGACCTATAATGTAACATTATAGTCACACACATCTCTGTAGCCACAAGGAACATTTTAAGTGTTTTGTGTTTGTTTTGTAAATGAGCACTTATAAGTTATTAAAAAAGTGTGTTTATTTCATATGTGCGTTTGTTTCTCGTGCTGTCTGTAAAATATCGTGCGGTGAATGATGTTTCTAATACTGAATTATTGCCTGAATTCTGATTCGTCTCCGAGTACTGTTATATCTTCAGAATTTAGCGCATGCAGTAGCGAAACACTCTGTAGTAACGGTTGATTGATAAATTTTTTAGTGGTTGCTTTTTGAATATAGCTCTCATGAAGTATATCCTTAAGCACTGTTCATTCATCTTTTCAAAGCTGGGTTTACACTGCAATAAATATAATCCACAATATGAGACCACGTGGCCTCAATAAAATCTCATCAAGGAAAGCGTAAACGAAGAAAGATGAGACAGCATAAATCGTTGTTCATTCTACATTCCATCTTCCCATTATTGCGAACATCTAAGCAAATCAAACTGTAAAAAATTGACAGACTTTTTAAAACTAACATGGCCTTCTAACATGGTCATGCCCAGTGTAACGCAACTGAGACTATAATTGTTGAATATAGAGGGAAGCGAAAAAAGAGAAAAAAAGAGGCCCACCGAGGAATTCATTCCTGATGCGCACACGCTCACTCAGTGCAGCAGGCGATATGATGAGGCAGTTGACGAAGGCTATCAGAGCAGTGGTGTACTCGGCGACATCGGAAGACTTCAACTCATCCACTACCATTTGAAGCCGGTAACGGTGTTTCTTCAGATTCTGAAAAGGAGAAGAAAATTAACTTCACATGCGCTCATACAGGAATTCCATTTCTTGACCTTTTTCACACTTTATTACAGACGGATTGATTTAAAGTATGTTTGAAATTTGATGTTCAATACAATAAAGTCACAATTCTGTGAATAAACGAGAACTACAAATTATTGACTGAATTTCTTCGATTGATCATATATATCGATAATAGGGTGAAGAAAATGGGAACATAAAGAAAGACATAACTTTTTAAATAAAATACTTTGTAACAGGTATTAAAGTTAACGCTTTCCTAGACTTCTAGTTTTTTTAAAGGAAGTATCTATATTGGGAACTTAGTAACAAACTAATAAAAAAACCCTATATTCTTATAATACTTCATATAGCATCAAAGAGAATCTTTAAAGACAAAACAGTTGTGATAATGAGTTGCTTCTCATAAGATCGTTTTTTTTTTTTTTTTTTTTTTTTAATCACAGCCGTCTCATGTATAAAATAAAACCTGCAGTTAGAAAATCAAAACAAAATTTAATCTGAACGAATATTGTGACATCTCCCGATAGCGAATCCATACATGAATTTTCTCCAACCCCCAATATAAGACTTTTAGTGAAAAACAAGGGACGTGGGAAGATATGAAAGACGATACGAAAGCAGACACCTGGAAGCCAACAAAAAAGAAGAGTATCGAAAGCTGAAAATATAGTTTATTTAGAATTTCTCTGTTGAAAATATCTAAGTGTAATTAGCCAATATTATTTTAATCAAGAAAATCCAAATAAAAATACGTATATAAATCTCTTTTAGTCACCGAGTATCGACACCACTCAGATGTTCGCTCAATTTTACTTTGATTCTATATTTTTACAAAATTTAAAAAAAAAAAAAATTAGTTTTTGAGTAATGCGTGTTTTACTTCAACAACACGAAACATCACAAATTTCAGAAGCAAACGTTATTCAACATCACTAAATTGCTACGGTTTTTATGTGCGATACAATGTTTGAATTTTGCAAACTCAACTACCCCAAATAAAAGCCACCCTATCTCCCTAAGTAGCATCGATCGTTCAAAGGGCAAATGAAAATCCATATTCATTGGATACAAATAAATACTTCATGTCCGAATTCACGAACAGCAGCAGAAAATCAACACAGCAAGAAATGGGGGGCGGGGACCCTTCTCGGTTCACGTGCACTTTCGCGCAGAATCTCATAAGGGGCTAGAAGAATTAACGCTATCATTATTGCAGTAACAGTTGAGCATCAGTGCATTCCATTTTTGCCCTCTCAAGAAACTAGCAGAAATAGCGGATAGAGTAATGTAAATTTTGCCAATATCAGAGAAAGCAAATACTAATTCTATCGATTCTGCTGAGAAGTGTTTGTTTTAAAAAAATTCAAAAACTTCACTTACAAATACATTCATTCCTGTATTGACGGCATGGTCCAGAATCGTAATCATGACCGCAGCCCTTATCGAATTTAACAAGACCGAAATAAACCAAGATTCAAAAATTCTTGGTATCCAAGTAAATTTTGAGACAAGCACACAAAAGTGCTGACTCATAATTTTGTAAAAGTAATGTTGACGAGAAGTGAAGATGGCAAATGCGAAAAAATCTCGTCGCTTACTAGTTAGAGGCAAACGTATTCGTGTAAATTCCTTGGTAGATTCGAAGTTTGGATCATTCTTGCATCAAGGCTGCAAAAAAGAAATATTGTTTAAATGACTCTTTCGGCAGTTAACTCTTTTCCATGCCAGGTGCACATCACTCAAAAATCTCTCATTACACCTCGGGAGAAGAGGTAAGAAATGCTTCACCTATCATAATAAGCGCAGATTTCTAATATCATTCCGAATTTATGCCAAAATGATGTGAAAAAAAGTGAATACATTCCACGACAAATATGAACTCTCAATGTGAATTGCGAAGAAGCGACATTTCCTAAGGCCGAAACAATACCTGGAAATAATATATATGAAAAATGACTATAGGATTTCCAGAAATAACAAAATTAATAATACTAATAAGGGTAGAAGGGAACTAATGTAGCGTACGATTTTCATTTTAGTTTTCATGAATGTGACTGTATATCGATAAAAAAAGAAAACTAGTTTTCTCATGCATGCGTAACTTGTGCGAGTTACATTTTATTTTGATTTCATAGTTTTTTAGATAGTACCCACTAATTTCTGAGTGATGCATAGACGAATTTCTGGCGCACAACAACACTTCAATATCTATATTTCCCTAAGCACAACTAACAGAGATCTTTAATTACCAGCATATATATTACAAACGAGTAAATTTAACTCGCGGAGATTTCTTGAAAAATTTATCATATTAATTCGATCACAAGCCAGCTAATCATTGTCTGTCTCAAAAACTAAGATGAAGGGAACGAATTCAGCAAAATTCTGATGAAATTCTTCAAATTTAAGAGAAAAATTCAAACACTGAGAACGAGGAATTTGCAGAAAAACTGAGGTAAATGTTTGTGTAGAGGAAGATATTTTGATAGTTGTATAATTTCAATTCATAAATTTTTAGAAGTCCATTCCGGAAACATTTTGATTCAAAGAATGTTTGCAGTATTCGAACAACATTGACCTGAAGAAAAACATTTACTGACTTGCGAAGACAGCGTGAGATTCTGTCGAATTTCGAATTATTTCAAAGCGTAGTTTGTGCTACTCAATACTATGGAATTGTACGAATTGTGATTTAAATAGTAAATAAGTTCAATACAATAAGTTTTAAAGATTATTAGATTGCTAATAAAAAATAGAAATTAAGTATTTTAAATATTTTCTTTTTTTAGGTCTTTAATTTCCCATTAGATATATTATGCACACTTAAAATCAATGAACTCAAGGAATATGAATTCATCAATTAATCGATCAAATTCTAAAAATACTAAAATACCATACTGTCATGGAGAACATGTGTGCAAAATTGTACAAGTTTAGAGTTTTAAAAAGTGGATGAAAATGGGATCCTCACAACAAACATGAAATAAGTCAAATTAAACAAAATTGTGCCAGAGCGCCTCATGCACTAAACGCCGTGAGGCATCAGACAAATGAATTCTATTTACCTTGTAATGCTCTAAAGTCTCCAAGGCTTTGATGTAGCCATCGGGCCTGTAGACACAGAGAGCAGACAGAAGCTCGAAAACCTGCTTTTTCACCGGAATGTCATCTGTGTCCAATGCTAAGATAGAAAAAAGAATTAAAAATTTTGAATGAAAGTTACTTGAACTATGAATTTTTGCAAAATAAATAATATGTTTTTGACTTGAAGTTGATTGATAGCAGTTAAAAATGTTAATACACTTTTTTGCAATTCAGCTATCACCTGTCAATATTTTAATACGACTCTATATAAATGTACATTTGTCAAACAAGAAATATAAATGTATATTTGTTGTTTGTGTTATATAATAAATGTTGTTGACATTCCTGTGGAATGTCACTTAACATTCCACAGGACAGACCATTTGATTCAGAATAACCAAATTTGGTGCAAATATTTGTTGGAAGATTAAAATAAGTGATACAAAGTAACTTTAAAAAAATTAAATTTTTTTTAAAAAAATTAACTAAATAAAAAATCAAATTAAGTAAGTAAAAATGATGCGAATTATTAGTATTTTTTGCTACAACTTTTCAAAATACGTTTTAACAGATAAAAATTCTTTTGCATCACGCTAAAACTAACAAATGATGTCATTATTTTCGATGTGGTATAGTTTTTTTAATTTTACAATTTTTAAACATATATTTATGCACAATTTGCAATAAAATTTAAACCGTATTCTTGGTTTGTACAAATACTTAATGTTGCTATTTTTTTGTTGTTATTGAAAGTTAGTAAATGATTTTTTAAAAAAATTTTTTAACTTTCCGTATCATGCCTAATATGCTGAAAACTAATACGCTGTTGTTGTTTTTTTACCATGATTCAATCCAGCTGATACGATGCGAGATGTATTCACATAATACAAATAAAATGCGTACTATGTAGAATCAAGAGCGCAGGAATAAGATGCTGCGCATAAGATAACATGCAATGATCCGGATAATATGCTTGTATGATTGTAAAGTTTCCATTAGCAAAGTATGCAAACAGGGGTGCATGGCTAATTGAAATAATGTGTCTCATGATTAGAGATTCAAAAAACCTGGAGGAAGAACCGCGGCCATAAATGAAACTAAGCACAGAAAATATTCCTGGTGAATCAACTAATGATCATAGGCGGAAGTAAACAAACGAGAAATAACTAATAATTACTTAATAAATGAATCAGTCTTATGAATCGAAATACTGATTAATGAATAATCTAGTAACATCAGTCTAACACTGTTTTCGAACGAAATGCGCTCTCAAAAGCACACCAGCCAATCCTTCCGGTTACTAAAGAATGTTCAAGGAGAAACCGCAGCTGAAAAAATTTACTGAATTGAATGCGACCTGAATACGTTAAAAACATCGATTATTTCATTCTTAGACACGTGCGCGCGACAGCATAAGCATTTTTTTTTTTTTTTTCCTTCGTAGACATTCAAACATCCACCCACATTAATGCACCGAAAACTTGCAGGTTAAAATCACGAAGGATTACATGGGTCGAAATCGCTTGAGAGTTGTTTTTTTCCCCTCGCAAAGGTAAATTTTTCATTTTTTAAAACTTGTTTCTTATGGCACTTGCCATGGACCCGGTGTTACAAAGACAGCGATTTAAGCCGATAGGGCGCCTCTCTGGTTTTAGTGGCGCCAACTCGGGCCAAGAGTACGACTTTGCCACTATACACATCGCAATCTTTTTTACAGGGCGGACTTCATTCATGCATTTCATTCATTCAACCACAGATCGTAATTTAGATCTGAATCGGAAAACGATCACCCCTGATCCAGTACCCCCAGTGATATTACACTCGAGATGGAGGACTTTGTGACCACGACAGATTTATATGCACGCCAGCCACTACACACGCGGGGAATCTTCAGTCGGCGGGGTTCGAATGTGCAACCCAAGGGACGCGAATCCAACGTCCTACCAACCAGGCTATCCCGGCCTTTTAAAACTTAAATCATGTTGACTCTTTTCAAATGAAATGCATCGATATCACTTCCTACACAGAAAATAAATTTAATAAAAACACACTTTTATAAGTGCTCAAAGATGTAGCATTTTTTTTAATTATGAAACACAATTATAAATTTTATGGAATTCTGAAATAAATTTTTTTCTCATATTTTACACCATGTGCCACCCCTCATAAAGAATCAAAATTTATCGAAATGAATTAATTAAACTAAAAAAATAATGAAATAATGTAATGCTATCGAAAAAACTAAAGCATTTAAAATTTTTTAACGCTAGGTCATGGGGAAGAAAGTGAAAAATCGATAACAAAATTTCAAGTCAAGCTTAACATAAAAGTGTGCAGAAGAAAACGGCGCATTTGCATTAAAAAATGACGAAAGAGATTATCTTTCATTTCATCTGAAAAAAGTCGAAAATACATTTTTATTTTTCAATCATAATATATTTCTTTTATATAATTTAAAAAAGACTGAACATAATACTTAAGTAAAAGCATCTGTCAAACTGTGAGGCAAACGCAATTTTGTAAGGTCGTCTGACGTCATTTTTCTAAGCTTAATGCAATTTCTTCCAATTTATAAACATACATTCATCAAATTTATAATATTTATAAGTCAGCAGCTATAACAGAGAGAGGTGTTATAAAATTTTCAGTAAATTAAACTATTGGTTAGAAGTTAAGTGTTTTCTTGAAAATGCTTACTAAAGAAAAGTACTTAAATAGTCAGCGTAACAGCCTATTATTCCAGAGGATTGTGAATGAAATGCCAGATTTGGTGGAGAAACAAAGAACAGCAAAGGAAAGCATAATAAAGACGGACATCTGGGAGAGCAACATACGTCTGAAAGGTCAGAATTTAGCTTAGTTATATTTTCGTCCCATTTAGATGCTACCTGAATATTATTTTGGGATAGACTTCGTAATTTTGAATCTTGGCCAGATGACGACGACTCCACTTAATAATTACATAAACCTTTTCCAGACTTCCGTTCCATACCAGCGGAGGTTCGTCTGGTAGATGAATGAGAAGAAGCAGTATCAGCCAGGGTCGAGTCAAATGACAGTTATGTATTAATCACTTTTACACGTAATCGTAGATGTTTAGTTGAAATCATTTGCTACACAGCACTGTGAAACAACATGACGGTTAAACAATGAAGTGTAAACCCGGTATTTCAAGGCTGGAAACGGACGTCCATGCCATTTCGATGCTCCAACGCTTCATAATTAAATCGATAGGAAACAATGATAGGGCTGCGGGAATGCGTTAGATGTTGCAGTATTCAGTGATAGTGTGAGAGAAAGAGGCAAATTAATTAGATACGAGTAATTGTTAGATATAAACTATTATGAAGTGTTTTCTTTCATTCTCTTTAAACTGCCCATTATATGTTACTTAAAATCCTTTTGTTATAAATTTTCTGTTTTGTTTTTAAATTCTTATTTGTTGGATAATCCAACTGCTATGTTATTAACTTTTAGTTCCAAGACTTCGAGTCTATGTATTTTCCAAAACGCCCACCTCTCTCTCCATAGGCGGGGAGTGGGGTATCACCTTTCAAACCATCACTTCCTCTTGATGACTGCATATTAGATGTATATCAGAATCAGATTCATATTACTTCTAAGGAACCAGTTCGTCGAATGAAGACTGAATGCATTTATTGCTATCCTCTCCCTCCAACATTACAATGATTCTTGATTTTATTGCTGTTTTCTGGTGCATAAAGCTAAGAAAATTCAAAAAATAAAGGTATAATTATTTGAATGCTAAAAATAAAAAGTGGATGAAGTCTGCTAAGGGGTCGTGACAGATTCATCCAGTCTTTAGATCACTTCTTTCTATAATTTTCCCACAAATGGCAGTAAACACATTGAAGGTCTAATAAAAAAAATCGAATTTGGCCCTTTTACTGTAATACCTGATGACAAAAAATCCCTTTATAATCTCTGAAAATCAACTAGCTTGAAAAATGACTCACTTTTTCTACCCTTAATTGAGTGTGACCATCGTTTCTGCCAAAGTTGATCGGGGTTTTTTCTACCCTCTCTTTTTATTTGGAACTTCGTTTTCATATAGTAAAAATGAATTTTTGTATTATTTGGAGTAGTTTTCGCCAAGGAACCTGCTCTTCGTTTTCAAACTGCCCTTGATATGCTCTTATCAAAAATTATTTTATGTCTTCATTTATTTTTTAATCTTATTTTTTATCAGTAACAACTCGTTCCTTATTTCTTTTAATGATTCCAGAGTCATCAAAGAGGACCTTAAACCTATAATAATTTTCACCGATTGGATATCATAGTGTGCGATCAATTCGATTGCTAATTCAATTTCCTTTCTTATAACATGAAAATGTAGCTATGATTCACTTAGATTGCTTTTACTATTTTCTTACTGGATTCCACAGTAAAACTAAGTTGCAAAAGTACATAAAGGTATTGTTAATATGATGCTATTCATTTTAGAACCCTCTGTACATATACTATTTCGCATTTGTTCTTCTGCTGAGAAACAGCTCCATGTTATTTTCCACGAAGAGGGAGTTATTTTTCTTAATTCAAAACTTGACATATTATTTGTGTTTCCTGTATCTTTAAATTCTTCTATTTTTTCTCTCTAACTTCATTCTCTAATTTGATGTCAAGTGGAGGACAACCTGTCAACTCTTGAAAAGTCACTGTCTACTTAGTTTTGTATGTCTTTATTGCAATGAGAGGCAAATATTGAATTCGTAAATTTTTTATATTTGGTTTTGAAAAGCTATTAAACCAAGTTCTCGAGTCATATGAGTTAATTCTCTCAATAAGTGATATATATATATAATATATATATATATATATATATAATCATTAGAATTGGGGACAAACCGCAGTTTGTCATAGAGAATCTTAATTTTTCAGTTACTTTAATAATCTTCTCTTGAATTATGTTGAAATGAGGTATCAATGAAAAATTTAAGATTCTTAGTTGTTGTTGTTGTTTATAATGGCACTTGCCATGCACAAGCTCGCTGACGAAGTCAGCGATTTTAAGCCAAGGGAGCGTCTCTTGTTTTAGTAGGGCCAAGAGTACGTCTTAGCTACTCACACATCTCATTCGCTTGCACAACCCCTTTTTACAGGAGGGCACATTCACACATCTCACACATAGAACGGAGGAAGAACAACCATGCCCGTACCGGGACTCCAACCCAGGACGGCCAGAACACGGGGAAGAAGCGCTACCCCTATGCCAGAACGCCGGCAAGATTCTTAGTACATTTTACTAAGAACATTGTTTAATTTAGTTCCCAAAATATGAGTAACATTTGTCCTGCTTTTAAACAATATAAGCTGGCATTTATTTAGCCTAAATTTTCAGAGACTTAATTAGTTCCTGAGATATTAGTACAAAATGGTACGAAGTGGATGCTTTTATCAAAATCACAAGATAATCAGCAAAAACTTGAATTTTCACATTTGTATCCTCTTTTAAATCATTCAATAATTCTTTTGCCATCAGTACTTCAACTGGGCCGGAGTTCGAACTCTACGGTACTTCAAATTGTATGTTCAAAGTTCTTTATTGAAAATGAGGACTGATCATTTTCTTTAAAAAATCATCGTAAATAAGTTATAGAAATCTTCGTAAACTATATTTAATTCTTCATAATACTTTTAAAAACATGTACTTCCTTCAAAGTTAAAGGCGTTTGCTGTATCAAATGATATCATTCAAGATACCTTATTCCTTAAGTTAAAAGTTTTCACACTTTCCAGTGCCAATTCCTCTCCAAGGTATTTTCTGAAACCATATTGGTTTTTATTTAAAGTATGATTTGACTCCAAATAGAACAACTTATATCAACAAAAATAGTGTTGTGGCTTTAAATACTCTCTAATATTACGCCCTGATTGTCCCAAATTTAGCCTACCAATTTTTATGATTTTATTTATTGAAATAAAAACCATCCAATTAGCACCTTTATTTTTCATCCGATATTGTTTTGTAAGTTTTAAAATTTCAAAAGTTTCTTCTATTCAGCCACGAAACTGCTAAAATATGTTTACACACAGACATACTCATATCATAATTCATGAACACAGTGATCCATTCTTAAACATTCTAATGTTATAGCACGTCTTTTTAGGAGTTTAAAAATAGAAATATATGAATTCGAACCCAGAAATTGAATTTTAAACGATATATATCATAAATCGAAATTGAATTATTTCATATATACCCATATGTACAGAAGAGAGTTCTGATTTTAATTTTCAAAGTGGTAATATGCAGATATGCAGCACTGAAGAATGTAGAAATCCAGTTCAAGATAGTATTTTTACAAATAATTAGCATGGAACGTGTAATGAAATTGGAGTCGGCCGTTGGTAATTTAAAATTGAAATTGATTACTGAACATTTAGATATTTTATTTTATTTTAATACTGAGCTGAAGATCTGAATATTTAACTTTCAAAAGTGACAGAAGAGAAAGATTATTTGTAAAGAAAATATATTTCAAATATACGAAAATAGTGTTTCATCGAATTACATTTAAGAAAGAACTCAGCCACAACGATAAAATCATAGCAAATATATAAAAAAAAAATTAAGAATGCATTAAAATTTTCACTTCTACAAGAAAGTAAATGAACTTTTATATTTAAAAAAAATTTAAAAAGTCATTAAGAACTGCATTCAACACAAAGCTGTAATAAATGGAAATATTTACAACTTTTATGAAATTGTATTTGTTTCAGAATTTAATGCGATTTTATAACCGTAGAGCAGTCATTTGATTCATTATTCAATCACAAATACTATGCAGCAATTAAATGATTGCTGGTTATAAGAACTAAAGGATTTTATTTGTAAAATAGAGCTTAACTCTAGCGAAGAATTAGTTTTCCAGCGAAAGACTACTATTATGAACAAAAAAAAAATCAACGTTTCTTTCTTGGTTTTTCTTATTACAATTTACAGTAAAATAATTTTATTCCAGCCTCAAAAAGTAACAAAAATGCCCATTTAATAGCTCATTAATTTAATAACTACACACCTCTAACATCACACACCTTTCTCTTATGCAATTCATTTCTACTTATGTTTGGTGAATACATAGAGGATCATCAGAGCTTATTTATGCCAAGTCCGAATTCACGTTGAGTTTAATTTTATCAAATACTACTCGAATGATTCACTCATAAATGTTTTCAAACGATCATGACTCGTTTGTCTGTGTCAAAACTGATGTTTTGGTACGGTATACTTAAATAATCGTTTGAATCTGGGAATTCATCGAGATAATTAATTATAGAAAAATATAAAAAAGAAAGAAAAAAATCTTCCTTCTTGTTTTTAAGAAGTTTTATTTTAGTTCTGATGACAAAGAATTTAAAAAAGCACTTCAATTCAACTCATTTATTGAATAATTTTGCGCCGCCCGGAAATGGCTGTCAGAGCACTCACTCACCTTCTCTGCTCCACCCTAATGACGTCACTGTTGAAACTCTTATTATTTTCCTCGAACGAAAATTTTGTGTTTTATTCCTCTTTGCTGAGTAAATATTGTTTCGATCGTGACAAACAAAAAGTTTTGTCTCCATCATCCATCTCGAAAATGAAGTGAGCTGCACACAATGCAGCAAGATTGCGAAAAGACCACATTCGCATTATCTATGAGCATCCTCTGATCAGGGAACCTACATTTCTATGTACCGTGTTCTACATTTGTATTATTGTAGAGTACCACCTTTAACTCCGTACTACTGATTATTTTTTAAGGTGTTCTACCTTTGTTTAATTTGCTCTCTAAGATTTCTCCAGCTAATCTTTTGGATTTTCTGAACAATATAGGTCTTTTCACAGCATCTAAGCACATTGATTGGCATTCATAGATCATAATTTTTTTAAGAAGTTTTCCTACTAAAATATTTCATGTTAGTGCCATGTGTTACTTCCCTTCGGATGAATTATTTTCGTACAAGCTCTTTTCGTTATTCAAGCATCACTATTCCAGTTCAATCTTGAATTCAATTTTAAATGTGCGGTTTTTCTTTGTTATTAATTCGTATTTGCACCCCTTAACAAAGAATGTAACGCACATGGCCGAAACAGGTTTTGCATCATGAAGCTCTGAATCAAACAAATTAAAGCAACCACAATTTACTCTTCTCACGCGATTATTCCGAAATGTTAATTTCATAAGGATAAAGAATTATCGCCTTCAAAACTACGGGACATCACTTCAAAGTTACTTTAGATAATATCGCTGACACTCCGTGATAACGTTTGTTGTTGTCGCTGTATCTCGCTCCAGGTGGGAGGGCGATAAGACGGCAGCTCTCAAAAGATTCATTGATGATGAACCGAAAGATATTAGCCAGCCAGAGTTCTCCGCTGGGCGTTCTCGCGTAGAATTGCGAAACGACGCAGTCGTATTGACCCTCGTAGCAAGGTGAAAAGAATGGAGGGCGCATCTAGGTGTCTTCTCTTAGGTAGATTTAATCTATAAATTTACAATTTTCTTGTGAAAATATGTCGAATTTCCTTTATCTGAATTCAAAGACATGTCATGTATTTGGATACACAGACGAACAGGCAGTTGACAGTTCTGACCCAAAATCTATCACAAATTATAGTAATAAAACAATATGTCTAATTTTATTCACCTAGCCTTTTGCTTTTTTCACAGATAGACTTCCACATATGAGTTTTGTTCAAAACATGACAGAATATCACAATTTGCTGTAGCGATCTCACGGAAAATATCCTCCAAACGCGTCCTATTTTGTAAGTTCAAAGATAGACCAATACATTAGGGTGTCCCATAAGTTTCTTTCCTATTTCTAACATGAAAGGAATACACAATATTTACTGTTTAAGATATTATTGATTTTGTTATATAAAAACCCTTTAGCACTATTTCCTTCTTCCATCTCTCAGGAAGCCTCGTTATGCCTTCTTTAAAAAATTGCTGTGTTTTAGACAAGAAATAACCCTCGAAGTGCGCTTTTATTTCGCTGATGGATTTAAAGCGCTTATCACGAAAAGAATTTTTTATGGACAGAAAAAAGTAATAATCAGATGGAGAGAGATCTGCAGAGCATGCAGGATGCTGTTAAACATCCCAATCAAACTGTAAGAGCTTCTCTATTACGACTAATGCAATATGTGGTCTCTCGTTGTCTTGATGGGGAAAAAAAAAAAAAAAAAAAAAAAAAAAAAAAAACGCCTCGTTGGTTCATTAATTCTGGCTGTTTTTTTTTTTTTTTTTTTTTTTTTTTTTGCTATGGCAGCTTTTAATTGATCCAGTTGATGACAATATTTCGTAGAATTTATCGTTTCACCTACCTTGAGGAAGGAGGTCATAGAAAATTACGCCTTTTCAATCCCACCAAATGGACAAAAGAACTTTTTTGGAGTGTAGTCCCGGCTTTGGGCTGTAGTAGAACTCTGGTACGACTAAAACTGATGACATAGACGGCTAAAAAGATAAGCCTGTAAGTTTGCACAAGCAGAGCCAGATAAGGTCATTTATAGCGCAATGAGAAACTTTTGGGACACCCCAATAACTCCAAAAAGGGTTATTTTTCGGAGCGGTCGCATTTAAAAGCATTAAAAGTACTCTCTATCTCTCTCTCTCTGTATAATACAAGAAAAGAAAAACAAATCGCAACTGTTTCCCATGCCACTCAAACAGTGCTTCGATCATTGTATGTTAATGTGCGTTCTCGTTCATTAGCCTGAAAACAACCGCCCACCATGCAATCTTGCATTTGAAAAGCTTAGGTACCAGTTTCTCCCAATCACACTGAGCCATTTGCCGTTTTCTAAAAAGAGACATTCGGCAAGTCTTCGACGAGGGAAAAAAGACAGTAAGCGGAACCCTAAATTTGACCACTCACTTAATTTCTTGTTCATCAGCAATAAGCGTAGAGCGGAAGAAAAAGAAAACAAATTACTGGATTTCTTTCTGTTGTGCATCGGTTGAATTTTTTTCTACAACAATGCTTGAAAGAAGTACTGGAGAAAAGCATGATGTCATAAAGGAAAAGAAAGATACTATAAACAAATAACATTCAAAAAAATTTTTTATATTGGGAAAAATGAAGCATAATCATTAATAAATAAAAAAAAATTACACAAAATATCTCATTGTATTTAAACTTGAAAGAAATTTTTTGACAAGTTCGATGATTCCCAGATAATTTTTATCCCGATGAAGAATTTAACAAAACGAGCTTTCAAAATTTCAGCCCCCCCCCCCTGTTATTTTGTAAGATTCTATGTGGGGTTAAGACTAGGGCTGAGGATTGACGGAACATCATCGCCCCGATATATCCTCCAAAATAAATTAATATTTCTCGATATACTGCCGTTACATTATTTATTTATTGTAATATAAATTATAAATAACTTCTCTTAAAATATTGACTTATTAGAACTTCTCTAAAAAAAAGAGAAATCTTTTAATTAGATTGTAAATTTTTATTCATATGATAAAAATATTCGTATTTTTTTCCAATAAAATAAATAAAATGTAATGATATTAAAAACCTTTCAATAGAGAATGCTGTAACAGCATTTCATTTTAGCTATGGCTGCATTTCTCAATATATCATATTTTATTTCCTCAATAATGGAGTCATTTTTAAATTGTTCCTTCCTCCATGCTAATTTTGAAAACGTTTGCTCCTTTCATCCCCCTCACACACACACAGTATTAGTGGCAAAGTTCAACTATGCAATTAGAAAAAGAACTTAATTTGCACATAAAATCATTACAACAAAAGAAGGTTGAACATAAAATGTTAACAAAAAATATCTTAAGTTATTTAAATAGGATATATTTTTTAAACAATTCAAATGATCGAATATTTAGAAAGAGAAAAAGCATTGTAATTAATTTTTGCAACATATTCAATCATATTTTTAAACTGTGGAGGAGTGTAAAAGAAGTACAACATATTTAATAATATAACCTGAAATAAGTCCAAAAATGCATTTACACTCCACCACCCATTAATATCATCCATTTAATCAACATAGAAGCAATTTCATTAACATGTTATCAAACCAAAAGACAAACATTGCAAAACATTGCTAGAACTGATTCTCTATTCTTGAAAGTTCGAACAGCATTAAGCGCTCGATCAAACTCGATGAGCATCAAACATTAAGCAATTATGAAAAAACGAATGAACTGATCTATCTCTAAAAATAATCCTTATAATAAATACAAAATAAAATAAATTAATGAAAAATACATTATGAAATAGAAATAAAGTAATATTTTTAGAGGTATAAAGTTCTAAAATAATTATATATTTTTGAAAATCTATAGCAGCATATGGAATAAAAATTAAAAACGATAAACATCATAAATAACCCACCATATATTACACTTATATATAAAATAATTCACTTATATAAATCCATCAGCGTATGTGCCTCAAAGAGATGCCTCCGAATCCAATGAAAGATATTACGAGACTTATTCTCAACGTCATGAATATTCGATCAGAATCAAAAGTTTGATCAGCGTCTAAAGCTCTATCAGCATCGATTACGCGATCGAAATGGATGAGCATTCAAGTTTGGATCAAATAAAGAGTGATGAGAACTACTGCTAAAATTAATCTTTATCATAAAGAAACATTTTAATTTACAATATATTATGAAATAGAAATGAAATAATATTTTTACAAGTATATAGTTCGAAAAATTTCGAAAATTTCTAAATGTTTGGACATTTTAAAGCACAATACTGTAGATGGATTAAAATGGAAGAAAAAAAATCTTAAGGTATAATTCAGAGCTGATTTCGAAAATTCAATCTGCATCGAAAATTTGATCGGAAGTAAATTCATTCATTAAATGGCGAGTAAGCCTACAACTTTTAATTTTTCAGATTTTTAGTCTTTAATAAGATTTTTTATTTTTATTTTTATTACCGTCAAGCTGTTACCATTTATGCTAATAAGTCAACAAATTATATGTCTATAAATTACGTCAATAATCTCGAACAAAAAAAATAATACAATTTAAGCCTTATATTTTTAACACGAGAATTAAAATTAGAATAATATAATAAATATTTCAAATTTATTTTGTAATATAATTATATGCATAAAAACTTAAATCAAATTTTCAATGAATAATAAATGCTATAACCAGAAGAATTTTTTATTGACTCAAATAATCTTACATTTTAAAGCATCGTAAACTTTTGAAATTGGCCCTAATCAAAAACAAATATTTTTCTTGGAGTTACATCTTCAATTGGCGTTTTTTTATGGTTTAGCTGCAAACACACATATCTTCAAATGTTAGTAAAGGGATGTAGAAAAAATAATTGAAAACATTTATTTCAGAATTAACACATTCATCGTTATGGGGGTGTTCAAAATGGACGCATTCATCTTGTCACTCGGAAATGCTGGCTGCGAGCTGAGCACTACAGTTGTGGCAAATTGAAAGTTGATAGATATCTGAAGACTGTATCATCTTTTCTTATTTCTTTAGCGTAAATTGTGTACAGCAAGCACGGGCACTGCCTTTTCATGTCCATGCAGGATTGAATGTCTAATTTTTAAACTAAAATTCAGTTAAGTACAGATTCATCTTTTGTATTCAGAAAACGAATGGCAGGGCTTATTTCACAGACGGAAGGATTCTCGTGCGATCCGATGTGTAACTGTATAAAGTAATACCCAAGGCGAATACCAAAGTAGAGTTCCTTTCCTTTTTTTTTTTTAAAGGAAGGGGAGTTTAAATTAACCTAAATTACTAAATATAAAACATTTCAAAATAAATGACCTAGAAACAGATCAGTACATCTAAATTACATAACAGATTAACCGCAATTTTTAAAAATTAATTAATATAACATATTCATAATTATAAAAGCAATTGTTAACGGAAATTTGTTATAATGTGCAAATGCGTTTGAAATGATACTTTAAAATATAATGACTAAATCAAAAGGTGCATTATATGCAATTCTTTAAGGGCTCCCAAGAATATCAGCAGAATACAAAATTTTCATAGAAATAACCGTTTGAAATTTGTACTCAGGATTTTAAATGGTTTAAGGAATTGAAACACAAAATATTTCATGAACAATGATGATAAAATGTCATTGAAAATTTTAGAAACGATTAAGATTTTTTTAAAGTCATTTTAATAATACTTTATGGTGCATTTTAGATGAAAGAATCATCCATATTTAGATGTCTGTGAACTATGACTTCGGCGCATGAAAAGCTAAGGTATTTCACTTAATTTGATCAAACTTACTAAAGTACGCTTCCGATTTTGAACACCCGAAATCGACTTTTCGGAACTTAAATAATCAAAAACTAAGCCTTATTAAAATAACTTACCTAAGCGTAACTTCTGAAAACGTTATCTCACAAAAATATTTATTACGCCCACTTAAAATTCAAAAAATCATATTTTCAGTTGTACATATAGTTGGGCCATTTCTTTCAGATTTAAACACATTTTATAAAAAATATTTCTAGATGCGATTTGGAAATGCAGTTGAAATTTTAATCATTATATTATTTCTTACAGTTTTTCGTTGCAAAATGAATACAATTAACTTCATGCATGAATTAGCTAATTTAATTTAGATATACGGTTCTCATTTATAAATATTTAGGTAAATATCATTTTTATATTAGTTTAAAGTGTCAACGGTTTCAGTGTTTATTTCATCTGAAAACGGAAGAGCATATTATAGCGTTTTGTTTTTGCATTCCTTTGTTCTTTTGTTTTGACTGAATTTTTTAAAGACCGATGCTAAAAACCGGAAAAGATAATTACCAAACAGTACTTCGTGAATGATTTACAAATAAAATTCACGGTTCATTCTTTAAAAATAATTGTAGTATCATGACGCAATTTTGTAATGTTTTACAAACAAAAACATGTCACTTTAATATTAGAAACTGAAATTTAATATATATATATATATATATATATATAAAATAAATTTTGAAGTAATGTGAAATTTACTTTTTTTGCGATAATATTTTCAAAAGTTATAGCAGGAAAATGTAAAAATTTAACGCGATTTTGTAATGTTTTACAAACAAAAACATGTCACTTTAATATTAGAAACTGAAATTTAATATATATATATATATATACAAAATAAATTTTGAAATAATGTGAAATTTACTTTTTTTGCGATAATATTTTCAAAAGTTATAGCAGGAAAATGTAAAAATTTAACTAAATTTTTTAGTAATTAAAATTCTAATTAAATTTTATTTCAAATCTCTCCGCAGTGCATATTTCAGGCCTTTAAGATATGCTTGTGCCAAATTTGGTAGCTCTCGTCAAATAGCCTGGTCTATAGAGCACCCACACATTCATCTTTATTATTAGTATAGATAAAGAGATAAAACAAATTTAACATATTTCACTTCCGAATTATCGTGTTCACGGTTTTGGTAACTCCAAAAATTATTTTTCCGGATTCACATAGAAGTCATCAAAATCGCAAGGAGGAAGTTTCGCATTTTCTGTTTGTATATAGGGTAAAATAACTCATACTTGCTTGTCAGGAACCGACTAGCTTCCGTCATAGTTAGTGACCATAAAGGAACGGCAAATTAATTGAAAAAAATAAATTATTAGACTCGAAAGAATGCTTTTTTTTTCACACCGAATTTTCTGCCATGCAAATTCATACACTGAAATTTCATGTTAAAACATGAGGCTGAGAGGCTTCCAAATCGGGTTTTTCCTTACGCTGTTAACTACTTTTCAAGATATGACTAGTATCATATTAATAAGAACGCATATATTTAAAAACAATAATTTTATTATATTAAAAAAATCAGCCCCTGAAAAGTATTAATAAAAATATAAACGTTTGAACGCTATATTAAATTTTAAAAAATATTACAGTGCCTTTCTTCTGAAAAACAGAACGTGCTAATAAAAAAAAAAATGGAAACAAAAACTGCCGGTGCTAACTCTTGCTTCCCATTACTCGTTTACATTTCGAAACCACTTGCTGATTCATTCTTGTAAGTCTCGGATACAATAACCGTCTCTTAATGATCTTTTTATCTTGTTTCCCTCGAGACTACTGCAAGCTCACAAGCATCCAAAGAAGGCAGCAACCCGGGAATGAAACGAAGGATGGCGCACTCAATTTGTTCAAATCTTTCCTCTCAAAGCACTAGAGTGCTAGCTGATCTTCTCCGTTATGATTTTCAGATCGGTCAATCGTGCCTTGATTACATGAGGTCTTAAGCGGGATTATTAAATTGACAATTGCTATTAAAATACAAGATCTCGATATTTTATGCTGTATTACTTTAAGTGTCATTTAAGTAACAGCCTTTATTTTATTTACCAAAACTCTTACCGTGATATTCAAATTAACATCATCAAAAATCTTTAAAATTTCATAACTTTTTTTTTTCGTTATCTTTGGGATTTTTTTTTCAAGTTTTCAAATTTGTCTATGGATTAGCATAGTCATTTTGCTTTGATATTTGTTAAATGACTGGTAGGACAATTACCTTGGAAATCTTTGTATTTGAAAACTAAGATCTATTAATAATTTTGTCACTTTTTATCAATTTTTAAAAATTACATTTTTATTTTAACGCAACCGCATTAAATTTAAACATAATTTTTGTACACGACATATTTAAATCAACTTTTTTTGAAGTTGATCCACATTTAAAAGTTCTTTTTTTTTCCTATTTGTCAACATATTTGCTACATATAAACTATTTATACGGTGATTAAATTAAACTCAATAGAAATCCAATTCATCCAACCTAGATGGATAGTCGCATTTCATGCGCAAGTCGGGAATTGTTATAAAATTGTAGAATGTAGCCGAATTCCCTTCCCAAATCTAAAGAGGTAGGAGGGGGGGGGGAGATGTGAGGCCTATGTTAAAAATAAATGCGAGTAGATTTCCCCATATTTTATTAGAATATATTTCATTATGGAAAAAGTTCCGTTGTATGAAGATTGTTAGGAAAGAAATGAAGAAAAGATAGGTAGAAATAAGTAGGAGAGCATTTTCTTTAGAATTTACACAACTTTTTAAAAAGTAAAATTCCCTTTTTTTGTGATTTATCTTGAGTAAAAAAAACACAATGGAAATGCTTAATATAATGTTTCTAAATTATAAATCGTTATACTTGAATTTAAAAAAACTACTTGAAATAAAAGCATACCATTTTGTGGAGGAACTGCACGGAAGTAGATCCTCAACTAAGAGTTAGTTAAAATAAGGATATAAAATTTTAATAAATAAGACAAAAGGAGCCATTTTGTAATTCACATTAGCATCATACGTAAATAATTAGAACTGTCAAAACGTATTAAATAATTCCTTGTATGATGAATTATTTCGAAATTATTGTAGAAAATAGCAAAATTTCGTTTATTGAATGTTTATTTAATCTTTACACTTGAAAAAAAAATATCCCAAAAAAAATGTGCAAAATTTGATTTTAAAAAAAAAAAATTTTTGACTTGTTTTGCATAAAACAGACACGATTGCCATGTGATCAGAAGGAAACAATGATATTTTGCTAAGCAGATTTCATTCTCTTTCTTTGAAGGAAAAAAAAAAAGGGAAGAAAATTTTGTGCGACGAGTGAATTATTTTTTATTTTATTTTTTATTTTTATTTTTGGAACAAGAAGGCGTGGTAAATTCGTAAAGAACATTGTGTAGTTTTCATGACTTTCGATGGTCTCCAGGCACGAGGAACCGTCTACAATATCTACATAAAAAATGCAATGCGCATCTCGGAGCGATTTTTAAAATTTTATAAATTAGAAATGTTATTTAAAAATTAAGAGATTTTGGTGTTTTTCTGCGATTACTTCCGAAAATATTATTTCACAAAAAATAATTTCCGCAACGTTTTAAAATTCGAAAATTTATCTTTTCAATAATAATTATTTTGCTGCCAAATTTCAAAAAAATCGCTACGAGTTGCACTTTTCCACCTTCCAAAATCTACAGATAGTACAAAATATGTACCAAATTTTGTAGTTGTAGGTCAAACGATTTGGCCTATAGAACGCTAATTTACATAGTTATTACTTTGTTAGTAGTAGAGTATATTAGTAGTAGAATTTTTGTCGAATGATCCTCTGATATACTACATAAAATCATGATATATATCCAAAACTACAATATTAAATTATTTTTCTCTTTTCAGTCCATATTTTTTACGAGTGAATTTCAATTCGGCAAGCATATTACTGAATTAGCTTAGGTTCTGCCATTTCCGTTTAAAACTAAGCTACAAATTTGTGTTATACTGAGGCGTATAATGAAGAACATAACTATATAAGGTTTTCTAAAATAGTTTGGGCTACATGATTATCAAAAATCAAAGGTTAAAACCACTTTGCTGAGAAAGTCATTCAGATTAAGTTGCCTACAAAAGATTGAATTGAAATTTCACTTAGCTGCTAATTTAGGCAAACCAGCTGATCAAGACCTGCAACTATAATAAGAGAAGAAAGTGAAGTTACAATAGCGCGGAAGATGGCAAAGAAAGTATTCAGAAGGTTATATTTTTAACAGAACTGTGAGTTTCATTTAATGTAAGTTAACACCAGACAGTGAAAATACAAAACAATTTAAAAAAGAATTTTTTGAAAGAAAGTTTGTTGTATTCCTTGCAGCCAGCTAGCAAATGACAGAGCCGTAAACAAATTCACAAACATAAATGTGATATGACACCAATCACAATACTGGAATACTATTGCATTTTCGATTGAGAAAAACAACCAATTCGAATTCGTTCCATTCAGCAACATATTCAACAAAAATGTATGATGTTATGGAACTTTGTACTCCCACAAATACTGTTGCTTAATCAGTGGGCCACCAAATTCGCTACGTTTTAAATAAATTTAACCGTGATTCGAGAACCTTCTTAAATCATCGGTTCTGTGCGGCAGAGTCAATGAGTTAAATTAAAACTCGAGCACAACGTTTTTTCCGTTTCATTTGAGATATTAAATGGGATAAAGACAAAATTTAAATATTTTTTTTACTTAGATAATAAGTAAAATACTTAATATTTATTTCATATAAATAATTATATAATTTTTAGATTTATACAATATTCAAACCATGCATCTATTATTTTGATGATTATTGAAATAAACTCAATTCTCTGTTTTACAGAAGACAGAAAAATGAGGTTTTATTTTAGCACTTTGCTGGGTATCTTTATTTCTAATTACGTGTTCCAAATAGGTTGACATAGATCGAACGAGAGTTCTTTCACAATAATTCTTTATTAAGTTTGTTCTATAACGCCATTTTTAAGTGATTTTTATTAGAAATGTATTTTTTTTACAGGAACGTTTAACTGATGCTATAAATTCTCTATAACTGGTGATTGCGAAAAAATTTTAATGACTTTATAGCAATTCGTACAGCCACAAGCGGACACTGAATGAAGAATGTTTCGAGTCATTATCATGATAAAACTGAAAAGTAGTTGATATACCAAGTTGTTGGACACTAGGTTTTAAATTATCTTTTAACATTCTGATAGAAGCATTCTGATCCAGCTTAGATTCTATAAATACCAATTGACCAACATCTGCTGCAATCGTACGTTCCCCTACCATAAAGCTTTCTCCTACATGTTTTCTCATATTTCCTGGATATAGTTTTTTTTGTTAAGAGTTTCGCGACACTTTTACATTTCCATTCGATGAAAACGAATTGAATTTGAACTCATCAGCGAAAAGTACATTTTTCTAAAAGAGAATTGTTTCTTTTTTGAACTCCTTTGCAAAATAATCTTTTTTATTCGATTTTGCTTGCTTCTATAAAGCTTGTTTCTCTCAACCCTACTGCAAAAGTTTTTTCTTAAAATGATTCGTATGGTTTCTGGTTGAACCTTCTTATTTAAAAATATGTTTTCTTCGAGAACTAGTCTGGGAGCGCTTAAAGTAAGGTTTTATTTAATTTTTCGCATAATCCAATACTCATCGTGAGAATTAAAATTTTTTCATTTGCTGTTCTTGGACTTTTTTTTTCCGCAACTCTTTACCGTTTTCATATATGCTAATAAAACTTCGAGCAGTGCAGTGACGAACAATCAACTCTCTTTGACTTAAAGATGTTTGTACGCACTGACGTCCCATAATCAACAATTCAACTGCGGACTTGCTTTAGGACAAATCGATGCTTGTTCCAACTTGACTTAATATTTTCAATTTGTTCATATTCCCATCATTCACTGCGAGACTATTCAGTGTACGAGTTTAGTACTTAGACTTTCAATCTGATAGTGTTCTGAAAACGTTTCATAATATCCATTTAATCGTTAAAATATTAACTTTCATTTGAAATAATTAATTATTCGCTTTTGAACAGAATAATATGTTTTAAATGTTTTTTTAAACAATTTCTGATATTTATGCAGATTTTCAGGCTTTGATTAACTATATCTTCAAGAACAAAGGCAGACAAATACCATTCGTAGACCAGACTTGCAAATTTTATGGGAAGAAAAAAAGAGTCGACCGATTTCCAATAATAGTTTTGGATTACAAAAGAAATTCTTCCCAAGAAACGACGGAGAATGAGGATGCAAAGGGACTCAAGTACAGTTCAGGGTTGTTTAATCCACGCTGAGCAGGTGCTTTTTCAGCCAATGCGTGATTCCCTTTCACTGATTCACTGTCACGATGTTCCATGGGCGCCGTTCTTCCAGGCAACACGAGAGAAGGAGGGTTTCGTCTGCCAAGCAATACGAAAGATCATGAATGTGATTTCCAAAGCCGCAAAAGTTTGACTTTAAATCTACTGCAAAAGTAATCACACACGGTGCAGCTTCTGCTATCGGTAAGATACCTCGATCCATTTTAATCAATTTAAGAGCTGAAAAATTTAAACAGAAAAATTTTCATTTAATAAAAAAATTTGTATCTATATTTCACAGAAATTCTTTTTAAAAAATTATGTTTATAAATATTGCATCGTGCGGAATTTGCAAAAGATATCAAATGTGATATTCCGATTTCACTTCTTCATTGTTTTAACCGATTTATTAAAGATCTTGGGAATACTAAATTTCATACACTTGTTCACTACGAATCATAGTTTTAAAATCTGCCTTTGTAGGCTGTTCTCAAGATCTACAGATAGCACAAGTTGGAAGATGTCACACTACAGTGTCAGATTCTCTGTTAAACGATTTGAACAATACAAAACTAAAAATTCAAAAAAAAAAAAAACCTTTTTTTCAAAATTTTGATTATACTTCTCAATTAAGTTTATTGAATACATTTGGTATAGCAGTCAATATCCTAGAAATGTGTTATGTCTAAAATATGAATTATTGCGTATTGAAAAATTGTATACGAAAATTAAGTGAATAATGTTTCAGCAGTTGATCATTAGTTCAAATACATAAAATGCACAAAGTCCCCTGCTTCTGGTGGATACCATAGGAAACTTGAATAATTGAAAAAAATGCGCCAACTGTGGTAATCCCTACAGAGCTTCAAATGCGAATGGCCAGAGTATCTAAATCTTAATAATAATATCCAAGAAAATAAAACTTTTGCATCACTATTTAAAAACGCAACATAAGGAAACTAAAACATTCAATACCCAGTACAGAGCATAGAAGACAGATATTTTTTAAAGCCTAATCCTCACTTGCCACTCATTGAAATCCAAGGAAACATGAATGAAATCACAGGCTTCATTAAACATCAATACAAAATAAGAACAAGAAACAGAAAAGACAAAGAAGAGACAGAAAACTAAGAAATAAAGATGCTTTGGTTAGCCAAATGTTCGTCTTTCGAAAAGCCAAGGCTCTAGCGATTCAGTCGCATACTGGCAGATTTCAGATTCACTACCACACCAAACAAGAACTTCACTCATTTATTAATAAGCAATCACCTCCGGCAACGAGCTGATTCCCCGAGAATATTGGCAATGTTCAATTCTAACTATCTGGTTTGGATGTCATTTTGTATTCATGACTCTGCCAAACTATCATACATTAATACCTTATTGTTTTAATAGTTTTTCATATTTTCTGATTATTATGTAATTGAATTTTTCCTAATGGAGACCATCTCATAACATGATGGCGCTATTAAAAATGTAACTATCCCGATCACTCTCTTCAAACTTCAACGGTATTAAAAATTCACTTTTAATTTAAACACTTGATAGAATCCTTCTACGTTAGCTTTCAACAATGGAAGAAAATCAATATCTTACTAAATAATGAAAACGGCTTGCGTTTCAGCTCAACAATGTAATCTATTTTTGAAAATGAAGCAAAAATATTTTTTAAAAAATTGGTAAAAATCGAGCAAACTGTGCTCAATTATTAAGTTTATATCACTAAAAGGAAAATTTTTTAAATTTTGAAATGGTAAGTCCTTTTTTTTTTTTTTTTTTTTTGAACAATAAAGGTTTCGATTTGTTGCAAAAAGATCTCAAATGCACCCTACATTTTAATGAATTGAAATTCTAGTGAAAAATTTCAAAGCATCGTCTTGAAGTGCATATTCCCATCGAGGTGATAGCTACATATCAAACAATTTGTTTTGTAAAGTGCCAACACAAACGCATTCATTATTAGTAGAGATGATTAATCATTCGATTGCCTTACATCTCCCTTTTCTTCCAGTGTTCTAATAAAAAAAAGCGGCTTAACTGACTTCATTCCTCCTCTCACTCCCCTTAATAAGCATTTAGAGAGATTCACATTAGCAGAATGGATCCCACGGCAAATATCGTACCGCTGATCATTTCTGTAGGTGTGAGTCACCGCAACTTTATTCCAATGTTAAATAACTTTCCGAAGACAATGACCAGAAAAATGCGCCCGCGATTACTGCGGTGGGCGATTGATGTCAAGGTTCTTGCGAACCACAACTCTTTGTTTCAAATGTTGGTTCCACCACCTCGGCACCTATTCATCTTTCCCAAGAAGTTGGCCAGAACGAGAGTGGCGTGTGGGGGAAATGGCTATCTCTGATTTCCTGCTCTGAACTAACTTGATCAGGCATTCCGTATGAGTCCGATAGTCTTGATGCGTTTTCCCAATCTTAAAATAAAGGAATTTAGTTCTGTTGGGGATTCTGATCAAATTTCCTCGTTGTTTCAGTTTTTAGAGATAAAGATTAATTAATTTTAGACTTAAAAAAAAAAAAAAAAAAAAACTTCTGAAATAATTCTTTTTCCCAACTTCTATTAGAGGTAGAATAAGGTCACTTTAATATTACCCGATCTACCTGAAGATAAAATAGCAACAAAAAACATTATCCTTGTATTTCTTTATTTTAGCCTGTTCTTTTAAAAAAAAAAACTAACTACCTGATTGTTCTCGGTTCATTTTTCAAAATTTTTTTTTTTTTAATATATAAAAGTAATGTATATGTAAGATACAGAATACAGTATATAACTAATATGGACGAAACAGACTGAGAAAATATTATAACTAAAATAAATTATTTATCCTCATTTCTTTCTGTTTTTTTTTAAAATATACATACATAATTTTATGACATTCAAGGGAGCAAATAAAAATTAACGCTATATGCTGGAAAACATTAAAGCGGCCATGACAAAAACAAAACAACAACCATGAAATAAAAACTGATTTAGGTTACATAAACGACATCAGGTTTTTAAACGAAATCAATTATTTTATTTTGAGTGTTGTTTTTACAAGCTCCATTGCAAATCGCATTCTCAATACATCTTTGCTAACCACCCTCTTGACTTCACTATTTGAAAGGAACGCTTTCGCTATTCTCAATTACTTCTTTAACAAAGAAAATTCCATGTCCTTCATTATTATCCTGATCATTGCCTGAACTATCTGATTCTATGCCTATCAAATCACTTAGAACTGGAATCTTTGATGTAAGGCCGTTTATATTGGAAGCTACATAATCCTCAAATGGGAATTCCCTTTCATTAAAATTTTCATTCTCAAATTCAACAAACTGTGACTTCTGAAAACCCATCTTTTACAAATCAACTTGAGATGCATTTACTCCATACATTCTCCCATGATAAACACAACATATTAAAGACTTCTAGAATGCCTAACGACTTTTTTCCCCTCCAAAAAAAACATATTTAGTAGAGCATTTTTCAGAAGTTGGTTTCGATAATACACTTTAAACAATCGCATAATTCTGAAATCACAAAATAGAGCTTTTCATATGCACTTGGTACGAAATAATTCCACTTGCATATTTTGTAACTTTTAATCTACATCACGAGTTGAGCATTGGTCAATAAACAAATGAATCCTAAGTTCCAGCGAAGGTATTTGACCGTCCAGTATGCAAAGTCAATTTTCAAAAATTGTTCTTCAAGATTTTTGGTTTCTTGCATATTCTGTAGGAAAGTTCTTCATTTTCTAAAAATTCTCTAGTTTTTATTAACATTTTAAAACAAATGATATTAACTTTTCACTTCCGTCTGAATTGATGCTTAGCAAAATTGTCGACTGCAGTTTCCCACTGTCAGAGATTTTACTACTAAAATTCTATCAGGAAGACGATGGTAAAATAATCCTATGTCATAGCAGTGGAAATATCTTTACTTGAATAATGTTGTATTATGGATGGTAAAGTTTTTCTCATCCACTCTTGAACAGACTCAGAATCGACTGCAGCAGACTCGCCACAAACAAAATAAAAATAGTGTTCTCCTTAAAACGGTCTATCTCACCATTTAAAGCCGAGAATCCTTGAATTTCCAGTTTAGAAGCAATTTCTATTGCTTTCTCTGTCAAAACGGAGCTATTTAAAGGAAGGTTTGTTGCACGACAAGAAATTTTTCCGATTTTCAAACAATGTCGAATTTAAAACTTTTATCGAATTTCTTTTGCCGATTTTTCCATCTTACCTGAATTTTGTATCACACTATTTACTTGCTGAAAAATTATATACGAAGTTCAATACAGAATTCCAATTAATTTAGCAAAATCAAATTTGCTGCTATTGAAATCTTCAGTTGTTGATGTTGTTGTTTTTATCTCCACTTTTTCCAACAAAGAAAATCCCCCTTTTTAGCGTCATAATTTCAATATGCTGACGAATAATCTCGGTAGAATATAGATATTCCAGATCGCAATTGAATATTTGAGTGCGGGTCAGTCGTGATTCTAAGTAACCGTCTTTCGCCTTCACATAACCAAGCAGATAAGGGGAAATAAGGAGTGGCTCTCCCAGTTTTAACCCAAGGGCACAAAAAAAAAAAAAAAAAAAAAAAGAGGAAATGGTAATTTCCAAGCACTATATTGCATTCATTGGCATGAAAGGTTTTCTCTTCTTTTCTTTTCTTTCATTACTATTGCTGATTATTTTCGGAAAATTGAACTGTTCCCGCGGAAGAAATGTTACATGAGGGAAATATTTCAAAGAATAATGTTAAATCTCGGACTAGTGCAAGGAATATTTGCGACCAATGAAGAATGACGTTATATGTGGAAAAAGATTAAATGCAGGAAAGTTGAATCGCGGTTTCACTATACATTTAATTTTTTTTTTTTTCCATATTTCTCGCTGATTTTTTTAATTAACAAACAACTATATTATTTTTTATTTCTTTTTTTTAAATTAATTCTTAAAACTTACAAATTACAAAACATGAAAATGAAATGTTATGCATCAACCTTTCAACTGCGATTCTTTATACATCTCACTGAAAAGTTTAAAGAAATTCACAAATTCAAAGCACAGTGAAGAAAACACATACTTCAAATAAGTTCCTGGGGATAAGGCTGAATAGGCGATCTTTTAACTCTGCTACGTGATTCAAGACCGCGAGTTCGAGATAACATTCTCATGGTTGTCAAACGCCTCTCCTTTTCGCATATTTATTCAGGATTGCATTAGCTTCATCCAGGGGCAGTTTACCAAATAGGCAAAGTAGGCATCTATTAGGAAAGCTGAAGGAGGCTCCCCTGAAATTTCGTTACATTCTTTTGCAATTTTTTTCTGGTTATATCAGTTGTAAGCTTTCCTTTAACTTACAAACGTCAAATTTTAAAGGTAATTACATTCAAACTGAACTCAAATTCAAATGACATATCGATTAAAAGCTAAAATTTGATTAAGCTGCTTAATCAAATAACCATGATCAATAAAAAAATATCTGGTATGGGATGTGACAGGTTGGGAAAGGAGGCCCGAGACTTGCATGAGTCTAGGGGCGCTAGAGGGCTAAATCCGGCCCTGCTCAAGTCTCGTCCCCGACTGTAGCTCACATGAAACGAGCTCCTTATTAAAACAGTAGCAATGCACCTTCAAAATGGGACTAATTCAATCCAATCAGAACCCTGGAGATAAGGCTTCCCTTCCTCACCACAAAGAAAACTTTAAAATTTTAACAATTTTACTAATCACCGTGGGCAACAATACAAGTGTCGAAAGTACAGCAAACGAGAGAAAAGTAAGCGTCGTTAACCCTTTTCTGTACTCCGCGCACGTTTACTTGCTGAATGCCGATGCGACGCTGGGTCAAAGATACTACCCGGAAGCAACGGGAGGATTGCTCTATCCGCGGCAAGCACATTTCGACAACTTCCTGCGCGTCTCGTTTTCCTCATTTTGTAAATGAATAATTTTCATGAAGTGATCTATGCTCATTCAACAGCTTATTTATTCCACTAGCTCCGTTTCTCAGTCAAAAGTGCATTTGAGTGAATTTCAGACCAATCCAGAATTTCAATTTTTTTTTTCTTCCAGGATTTTTAAAAGTTAAATGGCACCTTTAAACTAACAGTTAATAAGTTTACTAATCATGTTCATGGAAAGATTCACTAGATTTAATATTCTAGAAACTAAGCTTCTAAAGAACTCTCTTTCAGTAACTTTGCATAGAATAAAATGTCCTTAATATAAATCATAGGAATGAATATGTCAATTCTACTCTCGTATACGTACACAGTATGGCACATTTTGTACTTTGTAGTATTGCGACGGAAACTAAACAAGTAATTAAGGTGTCTCCTTCACGAACTGATAAAATACAATTCCAGATTTGACTAGGAGAAATGCAACGATGTGAGGTGTTTATAAAACACATCGAAGAAAACCAGTTTTGAATACTCATAATAATCACAACATTATCCATATAAGTTCCACGGATACAGCAATGTTAATGAATCAGCCCACGAGGGGGGGGGGGGAGCTCAACACAAGAATATGAAACCCTAAAATTCAAATACTCTCCCCAAACAATTTAATTTCTTCTCGACACGAGGACAGGAAACAAAGCCATTCATGAAAGGGTAGTCAATCGTAACTTTTTTCACCTTTGTAAGTAAATTCACATACTCGCCAATTTAAATCATTCAGCTACGGCAGATTTCCGACCAGGTAGCTGCTTAGAACAGCAAAACTGAAAATGAGCTGCAGTCAGGTCAGTTGAAAAATTTCATTGGCTTTGCTGTCAATAAATAAATTCGTGAAAAAAAATCTATGATTTAAATATGTAGGGCCATATCAACATCTTGTAATATAAATGGTCAGATTACTATTGGTTTCATTGCATTCACTTATAAGCATCAAAAGCATGAAATATATTGAAGATGAACGAGGAAGGCTCGTATTCATAAGTCAGCCTGGCTGCTCTGTCTAAGTCAAGGCAGATTGCTTCAGGCGCTACTTAAGGCCAAAACGCCGTTTCTAACTACTGCCGTGATTAATAGACGGCTTACTGGCTTTGATTATGTTTCAGATTAATGCAATTTTTGGGATAATTCCCTTCTTTTGAATCGTAACACAACATTAATTTTGTCACATAACAATATGAAAAAAAAAAAGAAAAGAAAAAAAAAGAATTTACATAACTCTAGCGGAGTGTACTAAAGACAGTTGAAGAAAAAGAAGGACAAGGTCCATTCCAAAATCCTAAGTTTTTAGGGCAGTTCAGAGCATAAACGAGTTAAATGCTGATGAATTCCCGGAAGAATAAAATATTAAGTCAACTAACTTTGACGTAAGAGATCTCAGAACTTGGAGTTTGCTGAACGCTGAGGTGGTAGATTATAAAAAAAATACACCACAGTCTTTGACAGAAATATTAAAAGGAAGTGATTTAAAGAAGTACTAAAAGAAAGTGTTGTTTGCAAGTTGTTGAAACAACATTTGCAAAAAACAGTATCAAGAAGAAAGATAAAAATATCGTTTTAGAGTAAGTACGAACTACTGAAAATTTTCAGATGATAATACTGTGGGGGTAAAGGGTATAATAATATAAGGGTAAAAATTTATTTTCTTACATAGGGTATCTAAGAGGGGTGGGGACACAATCGTAATTATTTCAAAATTAAAATTAAATTGAAAATTTGTAATTAGAGACAAATAAAAAGCAAACGTCCACTAGCTCTTTATGAAAAGTATCCATTTCAAAGCAGTGCGAGAGAATACTTCCTTGCACAAAATTTATAAAAGAAAATAAGCATACCTTTCTTTGATTCGCTTCAATTGAAAAACCAATTTTATAAAATGTGTGTGAGCGGATGAATGGAAATCTACTTCGGATCTGATGCATGCAAGTGTATCAAAGAGAGTAAATGTTGCTATAAAATGGAAAATCTGAGTAGAAGGTTTTAATAAAATAATGAAATTAGCTTGCTTACCATTACAACAATTACCAATCCTGTAAAGAACTTAATGCATTTAGTAAAATTATGGAAGAAACTGTCCGATAGTTAAATTGATAGTATTAATAGGATTTTTTTTTTTTTAATTTTAACATGATGTAAAAAAATTGTAAGAAAATATCATAGAAAAACGTCACGAATGTGAATAATTTTTAATTAAATGAAATTCTATTTGGAAGTTTTGGAAATTGACGATACATTTTCTCTCTTGTTTCGAAGAATATATACGCTAAATTTCAACAAATTCGGACAAAAACTGAAAATTTGCATTAAGACAAACGGCGTCAATCCTCATATGCATTAATATCAAGAAATTTTATGTTAAATCAGTTAAAAATAAGGCAAATGAAGTTGAGCTAAATGCATTTGATTTTTTATGCAGTAAATTCTTACACAAATAACAGTGTTATATTTTTGTTTGGCTTCTAATAATATTTTTGTACGCAAATTTCTACTTAGGATGCAAGAAATTCTATGTATCGTTGGTGTAATTCGTGATGGCTCGTAGGTATTCTACAATACAGGCTTTAAAGCTTTTAGAAACATACTTTGATGGAAGAGAGAATGTGTACCTCGAACAGTTTTAAAAAATTTTAAATAATTAAAAATTAAACAAGAATTTGATGTTTTGCAGAAATAACGTCTGAAAATATTATCACATAAAAATACATTTAATATTAACTGAAAGTTCACAAAATGTTTTTTCGAATGATACCATAAAATTTAAAAACATGTCGTAATGAAAGGCAATTTTTTTTAAACATTTCATCACATTTTAAATCCAATATTTCTCACCTGTTAAAGAGTTGGATATAAAAAATCATTTTGAATGTCTTTATGTAATAAAATTATTTATTTAATTTCGCCAGTTTCTTTTAGTTCAATTTTTTCTTATTCTTAATTATAAATAAATATATTTTTTAAATAGACTGTAAAATTAAATTGTTTTGTACGATCTATTTTTTATATATGATGTTAAAATCATCTTTCCACTTAGTGCAAAATAATCTTGTCTGGACTTCATGTTTTCTGTATTTATCTGATTTAAGACAGAATCACTTTACAACGAACTTAATAATTTAATTTGGAATTATGGAGGACCAAAATAAAAATGTATAATTTTTAAAGACTTCTCCTGGCTAGCATTTTTGCAGTTGAATGTAAAGACCAAAATAAATAATTTAATTATATTCAAAACATGATTCCTGAAAATGTAACTCAAATACTCATGCCGATCCAAATTATTTTACTTCTCTCATTGTACAAATGATTCATATCGTCTTTTGTATCATTTAGCTGTCGCTTACCAAAATGAGTTGGCGAATTTAAAGTTGAATGGCAATTAAATTAATGCAATGAATAAGAAGGTGGCTAGTATTTAATTAAATAAAAACAATGTAATAACAGGGAAATAATTATTTGTGCTTACCAACTTGAAATATTTTTCTTTTTATCTTTCTTATCCCTCAAAATTGTAACAAGAAACTCTAAAGATTCGTCCAACACATTTATCTTTTGTAAATAAAATGCATGGATCTTGATCAAATAAGCACCCTGAAAAATGCTAGAGCGTCCCTATATCGTTTTTGCTTTTCGTCATTAAGTTCCCTGGTATTACTAAGTGATTACTCCAATCTATCCAGAGGCACGCGGAAAAATCTGAATGACTACAAGCAGCGACAGCATTGTCTAGAACTAAGAGTAAGTCCTAACGGCCACCGACCACGGAACAAAACCTCCCGTAGGAGGAACGTTCCGTCATCAGTAGGGGGTAGCCACTCCACACCATTTCGGTACCCACCGAGGCGGCGAGACCCAACCACACTTGCGAAAACTTCCCATCCCCATTTTGAGGTGCCCACTCCAGATTGTAAGTTTCCTCCCTGCTAAGGGTTTTAGAAGTTCTAATAAGACTTTATTTCTTTTACTTAAAAATTCGGTGAGATTATTTCTCGATTAGTTTCACAACCGTAAAATTTAAATGCGAAATAATAAAGAAAAGGCACACCATTTTGCGATATCTAGCAAGAATCGAACCCTTTACATAAAGAAAGATATCCCAATATGCTCAGCTTCTCACAGTATAAACTCTGTCTAATAGGTACTATTAAGAAAGAGCACAAAATTAAGAGAACTAGTTTTACCTAAGTAAAAATGTACCTTTTTTATTTATTTTTTTTACTCATTCCCCTGATTCATTAAAAATTAAAACGGAGTTTTAATATCTCAATATATTTAGTTAATCTCAATTCTCATAACTATTTAAGATTCCTGCTCAAACTTTATCGCTGTAATTGACATGAGCGTTTAAATATATTTTTGATTAATAAACACAGACAGATATATCATTGTAATATGAACGAATCGTAGAAGTACTGTTTGATTCTGGCCACCTTATTTAGAGTGCGAGAGGAAAAATAAATTAGCAGCGGGCTTTATAAATCCATCAGAACATATTTTTATTCATGGAATATCCCCATAAATCAGCAAAAAAGAGATGGTTTAGAATTGCTGAAATGAATGAAAAGAATCGGGAATAAATTTCCTTGATGATGAAAATGCTAAGCACCGAAAAAAAAAAATTTGCTGCCATGAAGAATAGCATGGATGAAATAAACCATTAATTGGATATTTATTACTCCTTTTGGGAATAGTATCGAGTTTATTTCGTTACAAGTTTCGTTATAAATCACTCAGAGAAATTTTGACAAGGGGTTTTTTTGCGGGGAGGGGTGAGTTCTTTCATAAAAAAAAATATTACAGATACTTTCCTTCTTTTGAGATATTACCCTGCTTATTGATTCAGTTTGAGAAGATATTATTATAAAATTTATTTATTGTTTAATTGTTGAACGATATTTGATAAAGAATATTTAATAGAAAAAATTTTCACTGTTATATAAGTTTACCGAATTCCCAAACAGAAATCAACAGTATAAATTTTCTAAGTATTCGAAATATTTTACGTTTTGAAGTTCAGTGATGGAATTTTACTTTAAAAAAAAAAAAGAAAAGGAAGCATTCTCATCTCAATTCAAGAATACTACTCCGATATTAAACAAATATCGGAGTAATATTCTTGAAATTTTGATAAATTAATTCAAGCTCGGTGACTTTCTATTTGAATAAAAAGTAAAGATTTTAATCTTTGTTCTATTTTTATTTTTTATATTTTCAATAATTGTGATATGAATTATTTTCTTGGCTTTCAGTCGATGAAAAAGAGGACCCTAAGTCTAGAAATATATATATATTTTATAACAGCACAAAAGTTACTAAGAAAACTTATCCCAGTTAAATATTGGACTCTATTTTAAAGTAGAGAGAATTCAAAATCATTTCAAATTTTATATTATTTGCTGCTGACTCAATTTGATTAAAAATAAAATCTTTTAATTATTTGTTTAAAAAAAGTTCTGGAACCAAATTTCTATGATTGTTAACTTTATATAACTTCTTCATAACTATTTTTAAAATTATAACAATAGATTTATCTTTTGTGTTTTATTAAAAAGACTTTCTAAAAGCTAACTTTTCATTTCTATCATAAAGCGCTATTATGCTATAATTTTTATGAGAATGAATCGCGGATTTTCTTTTGTAAATCGCAAGAGAAACATCATTTATTAATTACCTCTTCCAGTATTTTATATATGCCATAAAAAAATTCAACAGAACACATATAGCGATTTTTTTGACACTGAAGTCACAAATGTTACGATGAGTTATTTAAAGAATTGCATTTATTAACTAATTAGAAATAACGTATTTGATCATATCGTAAGAATAATTAATAGATAAGATGCCTTAACTATTATAATAAGAAGAATTACATTTCGTTTATAAAATGCCCACTAAAAAAACAGCAAATTTTAAAACCTGTGAAAAAAATGTACCAGATGATTATATTCACTTAATAAATATCACATAGCAGATTTAAACCTAAAACAAAAATTAACAGAGCAAACAAAAAGAGAGAAAAAAATCTAATATTCGCAAGTTATAATATCACTAACCCTCTTTTCATTGTTTAAAAGCCAACGAAAATCTTTAATTCAAACTAAGATTAGATAGTTTTTTTAATTGAAGAAAAAGAATTAAAAATCGGATAACACCACGAAGCAAATTTGATTTAAATTGCATCATTAAAATCAATTTTAACAAATAATATTTACGAATATCTTTAAATCGATTCTATTATTAGATGTGTCTAATTAGATAATTAAGATACTTTAACGGATCACATTAGTTCAAAAATATTTCATGAATAATTGTTAAGGTTTAATTTATTTGCAAGGGGGCGTATTAGCCACCAGGTGAGCTGGCGGTTCTGAGTAAAACTCCAATAATATTTAATCTACCCCAGAAGGTTTATTTGTGAATTTCTTTCTATTTACAAAGCAAATTACTTCACACTAATTCATCTTAAAATCTTTTGGGGGGGGGGACTCAATGGCGCCATCTTTCTCGGTACGGTCCTGGTCCAGATACCTCCCAAAATGCAACTTTAAAAACTCTTCTTACCTGTGACCAGCTTTTGCGTGTAATCCGCATTTTCCATAATGTAATCCAATCCCACCCGGGTGTCCATAACGAGTCTGAGGCACTGACCACACTCCACCTTCAGTTGCACCTCCTCCAGGTTCCTTCCCCGCAGAGACTTGAGGGTCTCGAGCAGAGTGTCAATCCCGTTTTCCCTGACGAACGAGCGTGCCCACTCGGGATCCTTCAGGCACTTCCGCAGCTCAAGGTAGAGGGAAGGTGAGGGCGTTCGCAGTTCGTTGGCTAGGTCGCCTGGACTGCGACCGGCGTGGGAGTGGCGGAAGATGGACCGAACACCAGCTGTCCAGCGAGTGCCGTGATTGTCCTCGCCATTGGGATGAAAGGCAGGCGATTTCAAAAAATTTTCTGAAATAACAGACAAGAAAAATTATCACTAAAAAAGTATTATCTTCAGCTTAAACTGAATGAATTTTTATTATTATTTGTGTAAATCTATATAATTGTGTGCAAAAGAAATCCGAAATAGGACAATGAAATTTTAATTTTGAACTAAAATTAATTGACACAAAATATTATATAATTCATTAAAAGAATTCTTCTAAAAAAAACAGAAGGAGTGTTTTCATCTTGATTTTTTAGCATACTTTTGTAGTGAATAGCTTATAAGCCAGTTAACAGCTACGCTACCCGAGCAATTGCTTTTGTATCGTGGTCATGTTACTGGACTGCAAACCACAAGTTCCCAGGTTCTATCCTCGCTCATTCCAATTCGCACACTTTTACAGTAAATGAGCTTCATGTTCAATGAGAGTAGAGATTGCGTTTTGGAGACTATTTCTTCCCTCCGATCGATTTAGTCCAAAATTTGACTTATAAACAATTTTAAGTTGAAGATCACATACTGAAATTGATCACGCTATTTCTGAAACACCGCTTTCATATATACATGAAAAAACTGGTCGAAAGACATTTAGGTTTCCCCGGTTTGGTCCAGATTTGATAACATTTAATTCTGGTGATTAAATTTTGCATCGAATTTCCTGTAAACAGCTTTGCGCGTTTTACAGTCTGTATTTTCAAGTGAAATATCTCGCTGACAAATTGCGTCACAATTTTGACAGAAATAATCATTTTGGTACGGGACATTAATTATTATTGTAAATATACGCTTCAAATATTTTCTAAAAATTAATTAAAAAATAGAAAGAAAAATTATTTAGCATCATTGAAAAGATAAATGTCTAAATTTTAAAATGCTGTGAGAAATCATTTTTCTACTGTCATTTTTCAGGAAATTATCACGCGAAAACGCCAAAATATTGTTTAATTTTCAATCAAATAAAATTCTAACCAAAATATTAAAAAATCGTCCCGAAGTGCACATTCCCAGCCTCCAAAGTATATATGTGCCAAGTCTCACAGCTCTAAGTCAAACAGTCTGCCCTGCAGAGCGCCAAAACGCACTCTTTCATCTTTATTTATTTAGGTTATTTTTAGTTGAGACAGAAGTTTATTTCTAGAACTACATTTAATCAATGTTTTAAAGATAAGAATAATCGAAAAATTCATTTAGTCAAGAAGCATCAAAATAACACTATATATATATATTCTCTACAAATGATTCCTTGAAAGCTCTTTTTTTTATTATTAACAAAATGTAATATAATGTAATCAGTCATTTTAAAATATATAATTATTTGTATAGTCTTATTTGGAGTCTTTAATTTAAATGCTAACATTTTAGGTAAGTACTACTTGGATTGATCAAAAGTTGTCTTCATATTTTTTATCGAAGTTTGGCCATATATCTGATAGTTTTTATTGTATAATATAGCAAAATATCAAATGATTAATCATCAGCATAGCCTATATTCATTTAAAAAATGAAATTAAAAGAAATACTTTTTTTAAATTTTTGCTACAAAATGTTTGTAAATTGTACCCTATTATTCGATTAAACATATTAGAAACTTAGCTAACTTTGATAAAAATTAACTAACTTTTAATGACTATTTTTAAATTTTTCCTTTTTTTTATTGTGATTCATAATTATATGTTTAGTAGGTAAACATTTCTTCAAATATCAGTTCCTGAAATTGTCATATTTGTAACTGCGCCATTCACAGACAATTGAATTTTATTATTTACAAACTCTCGACATATGCGATTAAATGGAAGTAATTTTACTGAAAAATATTTATTTATGTTGCACATTTTTTTAAAAAATACTCAAGACATTTTTTCAATTAATACATAAAATGGCTCTTTCTTAAACGATAATTTCACTAACAACATAACGTAGATACGAAATAAGACTTTTCAAAATGGTCAAAATATTTTGTTAATCCTCATGATGCTGTGATTTCTTCGCTGCTATCTTTCGATTTCATTTAAGTGAATAAGATTCACCCTTTAAACTGTTTCTTGACAAAAAAAAAAAAAAAAAAAAAAAAGCAATATTTTAGAACTTATTTTTTGATTTACTCCAATTTTCATTTTTTTTTTTTTTCAAAATAAAAAAAGATATTCATAGCTACACAAATTTATGATCATTTAAAAATCGAAATTTACAAACCTGACCTTCGTCTTAAATGTAGCCAATGTAATGAGTCTTGTTTTTAACTTAAAGGTGACGTTTATTCAATAAAAAAAAATCATCATACTTGATGGATGGAATTGTACTTGCATTTTAAAAGTTGTCTAAACAAATATTTTTCAGAGCAATTTTTATTCACTTTTAATTCAGGGTCTATTCAAATGTTAATTCTAATTTTAGATCAACAAATGCAATAAAATAATTTTAGAACTAGCTCAATGCTAGAAATATCAAAATATCTCACATTTGAAATAAAATACTTCTTCCTACGGAAAGCAACTCAGACAGCTTAGTAGATGCTATAATTAAATGAACGGTGATTAAAAACAAGGGTGATGCTTGTACTGCATTTCAACCGGGTATCGTAGCAGCCGAAATATATTTAGCTTTCAATTTAACACGAAATGAACGTTGTAACAATCTTCGTTGTCGTACAGAAATTAATAATTTGAGTAAAGTACTCAAAGAAAAAGTTTCTCGTATTTTATCGGTAGTCAAAAAAAAAAAACTATTATGCAATAATACTAAATCTTATTATATTGATCTGAAAAATAACAAATGGTAGTAGATTAAAATAGCTTTTCTTTCTTTATTTTTTGCTTCAATATACTTGGAAACTGTTTCAAATATAGAAAAATAACTAATAATATATGTACTTTGGTTTTCTTTTTTCTGATAATATACATTGGTGCAGTTTAATCAAAAATGGTTCTTGCGCCAATAAACTCCATCAACCAATATACCTTCCAGAATGGAAATATGCAACAGAAGTGGGGATTTTTTTAAGGGAGGAGGGGGGCTGGGATTTTGATTAATTAAAAAATTTAACTGAATTTTCTTGTTTTTTCACGATGACTTCTGAAAATATTCTTGCACAAATACGAATTATGCATCCTTCCAACATTAAAAAAAAATCTATTTTTAATGATACACGTTTTATAGTCTGACAAATTTTTTCGAACTTCGGCAATTTTTTAAAACAGTTTTTTTAAATTTAATTTTCAAGAATAGATTACATTATTCCCCAGAAATTCAAACCGTTTCCATTGTTTCGTCAAATACTGAATCGTGGGATTTTCTTCCATTGCTTAGGAAGAAGGATTCAGTTTGAGTAATTTACAAAACGAATACAAAAAAAAAAAAGTGAAATCGAAATACTGCGAAAGTTAGAAGATAAATGAAACAGACATTTACATTTTTATTGATTCTGTGATGTCATGGGATTGGTCCCCGCATATGTCAGATAATTTAAATAATGAGGTTTTAATGCTTGACAGAATCATGAATATGAAAATATACCTAAACGATTATTCTAACATATATCTAACTGATTAAATTTAAACAATATCCCCGGCGAACCAGATGGTCCCCAAAGGTGATTGACTAGTGTAAAATAAAATTAAAATTTGAATTAATTGTATAAACCGTATTTCTCCCCTTTTAAGTATTATAAATCATCTTGTGTTTCTTTGATAATTATTTCGATGTAAATTAATACTCTCATGATAACTGGTCAATTTTTTTATGTTGTCTGATGATCTGGTTTATTAAGACTCATATGGGTGGAGTCGAAATGAACTTTATTTCCATTCTCACGAAATCGGATACGACGATTAGAATCACGACGATCAGGTGATTCTAAATTAAGTTTTGGGGGGTGTTTTTTTCCAAAATACTAGGGTACATATTAAAAAATAATCAATAATATCTAATTTTTAAAAAGTAATTTAGATATTAATTAAAACAATATTTATTACCAATACCTAAAAAGATCACGTGATTCAGATTTCTGAACTAAAAATGCAGAAATAATGAGGAAAAAAAAATCTCGACTAAAAATGATTAAATTGATTAGAGCGACACGCCATATCAATCTTGTTCTTAAACATCGGTTTCACGACCGGAGCATAATAAATTTACGGATAATTGGCGCAGAAACGTTGCAAGTGGGCCATTTGATAAATGTCACGTGAGGGAGAATTGACACCATTGTGATTTCTGTTTTTTTAATCCGCGCATCTTTAAGTACATTTATGGCATCGCTTTTTTTTTAAATTTGAGGTTTTCTTTTTTTTATTGCAGTGCGCTGAATATTTTTTATATTAAATCAGAGTTTTCCCTGTTTATATATATTTTTTACGAAAGTTTCGATTTAACAACCATGTTACTGCATTAAGTGAAAATTACTTTCTTTTTTGAAATTAAAATGCAAAGTTTATCCAAGACTATAGAAAATGAAGGAGTCAAATAACATTATGAACAGAATAGAATAAGGCTCCTAAAACAGTGCGAGATACATGACTTTAAAAATGGAAAGTTTAAAAATGATATACCTTGAATTGTATACCTTGTTGAAGAAGCCATTAAGAATTAGTTACGTATGAAAGATTCAGATGAAATTTTCGGTAAGCAATAATTCCAAAGAACCAGCTGCTTGACAAAGGCAACTAATATTAAATAACGTGAATCATTTTACTTGCATATGCATAATCAAATGTGTTTCTCAGGAAACGGAATCTGTGTCGAAAATTCGACGCAGTTGAGATTTTAGCGAAAAATCACTGAACATTTCCCCCTCATTCTTTGAATCAAGTATTATAAACATTAATAATAATTTTCCATTGACTTTTTCTTGCTCATCATGTCCGTCAAAAATGTGCTAAACTCATAAATGTGTTACGAGTGTTCCTCTTCTATTAAGAATTCCGCTAACGTGTGTTTCATCCAATATATTTTAAATCTCTGGATTTCATTGTAAAACTGTTCAGAATTTTTAAACTTTCACGACCTCAACAGCATTTTTCTATACATTCGGCCCATTCAGGATGAAACAGGATTATATATGATGAGTAGCGACGGCGGATTCTAAGCAGATAAAATATTAATGTGATTGTGTCATTACTTAAATCATGTTGAGACCACGAGGAAGTGCGTGGGTGATTCGATAATAAAGGTACTTGGCAAAATGACACTGATAGCAATAATTCAAGACCAAGCTTAAGAAATAATTTCATCCAAACTACACGCGCCTGTGCATTTTTTGACATAAACTCCGTAAATATTGAGGCACTAGTTTCAACATCCTCTTGGTACTATCGTTCTTCGAATACATCAAGTTGCTTGACATTTTTCAGAAGGGCTATTTTCAAATCCCCTGATCCGCAAAGCACTTTTCCTCTAGGAATTAATTTAAAGGCTCCGAAGAAAGGAAAATCCGAAACCAATGATTTCAGTTCTCATTAAATTATTGGTCTGTTTTTTTTTCCTCCTTCGGATTTTTTTTACATATTATTTTGTTTATCTTTTAATATTTGGCCCCAAAAATTTTCCTTTCAACCCAAAACATTCGTCCGTAAGCCCCCAACAATCAGCGATGAATTTCGCTTAGCGCAACTGCTTCGATTTGCCAAAATCTGATAACATCACTCACCTCCATTTCTGCCTTCCCTACGATAAGACTTCCCTTGCTTTCCGGAAACTCGAATGTATCTTGAACAAAACGACACTTCAGTAAAACTTACTACACTATTAAACGTATCGATTGATGCAATTCGAGATAATACCGCGGAGATACGCTACCTGTACCTTTATTATAGGATTACAAATAACCAACGTGGCTCAGGTAACATTTACACAAATGTTGAATTCATTTGCTTAAAGAAATAAAAATTTAAAACTTAGCAACTTATAATTTTAACGTTTATCCCTCACTTGAGAAGGATTTGAATTCTGTAAAGAAATTCTTCATTTCTTAATTATCAAGATTTAATCTGATCATTCTTACTTAAACTGAATGGATGTTTGTTGGATGAGAATATATGTCTCAAGTGAATGAGAAAGACAGTACATACCTCAGAACTCAACTAAAGAATGAATTCGTTTTGGCAACATCTGCTTTCGATTTTCGCCATCGAATTCCAAACGCCTTTCTTTATGTCATGAATGATAAACTTGATGCGCAAGGATTGTTTATCCTTTGCCCTCGGAAAAGCAATGCATACGAATTCACTTGATACAAAGACTTGTTTATTGCTATATATATATACATGCAAACATAATTTTTGAAGCAGAATCGTGGCTGAAGAAAGGGAAGACACTTTGAATTTTTAACTTCGCTTTATTGCATCTCGAGTTATGCACAATCAGCAGCGACGAGCACGCCAATACAGAACGACGAAATGAAAAATTTATTCCTGTGATTATACACTGTGAGATTTTGATAGGGGTTTCCTATCGACCATACGCAAGGGAATCATAGGGATCCTTTAGAAGAATTTGTTTACGTCAGCAATTTTTTATCCCTTCACTCGGAAACCACTGACGAAAGCATTTTTACGCAGCTTTTCTGTGGCATTAATTAAATTGAAAAAGTGGAATGAGATCAGGAAATCAGAGAATATTTTAGAATGTAGTTAATATGTGCTGAATCGAGTTAAAAATCAGGAAATTAATTCAGTTTAAATTATATATATATATATATATATATCAGATTTATATATATATATATATATATATATATATATATATATATATATATATATATATAATTCGAATCCTGTCGGCTTTTTAATATGTAATATTATTTTATGTGAGCAGAATGCAGTTGTGACCAGCAGTGAAGAGACTTTTTATCTTTTTAACTTCTTTTTAATCCATCGGGAAAGCATAATTATTTACAAGCAGACGTCATAAACAAGCAGAAAGCATAATTATTACATTACGTCCGCCACAGCGTAGTACAAAAGCCAGAGTGGGGAAGAAGGGCCGAAATAAATTATCCCTCGCCTTATATAACCTTAGATTTTGACAGGGAAAATATTTCTTCACAGTGCCAATATATTAATAAGATTCTGATAGGGATTTCTGACGTATGTCAATCACATGTAAGGGAAACACAGGGATCTTTTAAGAAAGAATGTGCTTACTGGACATTTTTACCCCTTCACGCCGAGCGTGTGAAAGTATCTCGGCGTTTAGCTGACTAAGCAATTTTATGAAGCTTCCCTTGAATTAATTAAGTAGAGAAAGTGGAATTGGATCACGAAATAAGAGAATATTTTAGAATGAAGTTACTATGGGCTAAATTAAGATAAAATGTTGGAAATTAATTAAGTTGAAATTAAAGTTTAAAATATCATTACATATATATATATATAATTGTTTTAAGTTGAATTTATCAGGAAAATATTTATCTTCTTACCATTCTGCAAAATGATGTACCGGCTTCAATGGTTCCCGAGAAGAGATATCCGAGATAAAAATGTTTAAAAAATGCAACTTTGTATAGTTGGAGAGAGGTGTTCATTTTTAGCAAATTTGTAGGCATATCAATTAATGTATTATCGGACCATTTCTTAAAATATAATAAAAGTTTCATGAATGCATTTTTGTTTTCTGGTTCTGCTCTTCAAATAATTTTTCTTGATATGCACATTGTCCTTGAAAATCTGAGCACTTCTCTGAAACACTGGTCAGAAGTATAGAAAAATTTTCTATGTCAATAAATTTGCTTCTTAATATTTAAGTAAGTTCTGCAGATAGAAACATGAAACTTTGCTCCTAGATAGATGAGTGCAAGAAAAACATTTTATTTACCGTGATATGAGGGCCATATAAAAATTTTATTTTTGTAACTTTTTATTATACCTCTCTATAGAAGCCCAAACCATTTTCATATATTGGGGTACCTTATTTAATGAAACTTAATGTACTTACAATTAAATAGCTACTCATACACTTCAAATTACAAAGTATATGCACAGGTACATATTAAATTTGCTGTTACAATTTTATCCCAAAAATGAAAAAAAGGATACTACTGAACAAAATAAGAATAGTAATAAAAAAAAATAGTTGTTTGAAAGCAAGTTTATAATTTGATATTGAAATTACAGAAAAGTATACTGTCAATTTACCTAAATACATTAAGTGAACATAACTGTCAAGACTGCATTGTAGTAAACAATGTTAAGTACTTGAAAAAATAAAATCATCCATATTTAAATTTCAAGATCGCAAGGCGCACAAGTCTAATAATAAGTTAGTTGTTTCTACTTTTCGAAAATGACTACATACTAACATTCCATGAGCTTCAATATAAACCTTAAACGGACGGCTGAGTGCAATTCCCCACCATGCGAAGCAGTCACATTTTCCATGAATGGCTGTTGAATCAGCCCGTTTGGGTAGGTGACAGAACCACCATTTCGCGCGATGTTGCGTCAGATAGCGGGGAAGAATAAACATCATTGTTAGACGATTATTATTGCTATTCTTATCATAATTCTTATCTAGAGCAAATGCATTTATCATTCCAATGATGTCGGTACTCGTAATTGTGAAAACGAAGCGATGGGTATATTGTTGTTTGTGCACGTAGGTACTGAGACTTTTTTTAAACAGTGTAACAGTTGCAGAAAGAATAATTATAAGCATGAATTTTACTACTTCAAAAAAGAAAAATCCGCCGAGGTATTATTTCCATTGATTTTTTTTTTCACATCCAGTGCATTTGGCGTTTTATATTGCAGAGAGAAAAATCGATTATTATTTTTTTTTTCGGATATCTCTATTCCCAATAACCGATCCCAAAATCAGAAACATATCAACAGCTTTGGAGAGAAGATTGGATACCAAATTTGATACATCTAGCGTATGTGTTATAGAGTAATCGCTTTCGTGGTCGGATCGACTTACTTTCAAAAACGCTTTTTTTTTACGTGGGGGGGGGGCACGGAAGGATTCAGCTCATTTCATTTCCTTTACGAGTTATCGGGATACACACCTTAAGCAGCTTTCTCTCATTTGTTAGATGACAAATGCAATCACTTTTGATGCGATGTCGTAACTTGACGAAAATCAATCCCATTACCATTCTTGAATAACACTTTTCAAAAGTAAGAATGCACTTTAAATTGACATGCTCCACGCCAAACTCGGGCATCAAAGAAAAGATACTAATAAGGTCGAAATTTACAAACTAAAAATGATAAGAAACATAGTTAAATGAATTTTCAATAGTATATTTAATGAAATTATAAAAACAAATAACAAAAATTATAAATTAATTCATTTTAATCAGAAATTACGGCAAAAAACAAAAAATAATGCACAATTTAAACTCGGACAGATAAGAAGATTTTAAAAGCTAGTTAATGTTTCAAATGAATTCTTATTTTGTATGCAAATCTTCGCATTTTATAACCATTTTAAGACGTTTAGGCATTGATTGCACCAATTTTACACAAAAATTAGGTTTAATATTTTCACATTCCTGCAACAATACTCTTTTCAATTCATCTTTACAGGAAATAGCGTGTTCACGGAATTTTTTTTAAAGATATTCCAATAAACTTTTGAAGGAATTTATATCGGGGACTTTACAGTGGAGTGTCTATGACTTGAGGATATATATAGAAGCCAGAAATTCCAGGATTTTTCGGACCATTATCCTGATAAAATCCCCAGTTGTTGTCAAGAAAAAGTTTCAGCACACATTGCTGTATTTTTTCTTTAAAATTTCGAAATATACGTTCTGATCCATTCTCTCTTCAATAAAATGTAGGATTCTTGGGCCAGTAGCTGAAAAGAGCCCAGACCATTTCTGATCCACCACCATGCTTCACAGTTGCTTTAAAATTTTTTGTGCGAAATTCCTCGTTCGATTTTCTCCATACATAAGGCTTGCCATCGGAACCAAAAATTCAAGTCTTAGTCTGATTTCGCTTACTTATGAAAGGCTTTTTTTTTTTAATTCCTTTGAGATCTGCCTTATGGAGCACATTTCTTACTGTTGATGAGCTAACTTTTTTCCCTAATTCTTTTCAGCAGTAATAGTTAGCTTTGGTGCACTAAAGGAACGGATTTGCTTTTACTTTTCTGATTAAATATCACTCATCTGCTTCTTTGAAAATTTTATTGGGATTTGTTTTAGGCTCATTTTCCACTTGATTATTGGTTTTGAAGCATTTTATGATGTCATGAGCCACTGAATGACTTCTGTGGACAATTTCTCATATTTCTGGCACAGACTTTCCATCTTCAGCATGCTTAATAACCAATTTTCTTAACTCAATGCTCGTTTGGCTTCTTTGCCTTGATGTTTTGAATAAATTAATGTTTAATTCCACAGTAAATGAAAATAACACAATTGAGAAATTCCCCTGAACAATTATTACGTTAACCATAAAGGTGGCAATAATTTTTATCCAGGATTGAAATTATTTGGTGCTTCATTGTGAGATGTCCGAATTTGGCTTACGGACTCTTTTTCACAAATGTGGCTTTTATGTCTCAATTTTTAATTATAATTTATGAATTGGCGTTATTTGTTTTTGTTTTTAGCTGTAAATAAATTCACTATTAAAAAAACAGTTTCATGTTTTTTCTCATTCATTTTAATTAAAATATTTTGGCAAATCATTCTTTGCGTGTTGTCCAAGTTTGACTTGTAGCGACTGTATCTGAAGTATCTTCGCCTGAAAGTTTTCTCATAACGATGAGTTACAAGCAAAGAATTTTAAAAACCACTATATTTCAGGAGGGACTCGAAAGACACATGAAAATACCGAAAGGATCGGGAAGTGAGAAAGGCAAACAGGGCTGAGGAACGAATAGCTCTTGAGGACTTCACTCGAGAGGGATTGACGGGGGCGGGTGGAATCTTGGCTTTTCAGAGGCGGTGGACAACAAAGGTCTACCGGAAAGAGAAGTAACGCATCTGTTTGATTTGGCTGAACTCGTTTGAATAAAGAAACGAACCACAGGGAGTATGAAACGACACATTTTGGCTGTACTTTTCTCTCAGAAAAATAATAAAGAAAAGAAAGAAGGCAAAGAGAACCCAGAACCCAAGAAACAGCAAAGCAGGATATCAAGGTTAGAAATAAAACTATGCAAAAAGATTCGGTTCTTTGGCAGCAATTAAAATTTTTAAAAAAGTTTTTTTTTTTTTTTTTTTACTTATTACAAGTCGAAAGTAAGAAACATTACTTGTCGATGGAAAATATATTTGTTATCCATCCATGCCCGTATTTTTGTATTATTCAAAACGAAAATTCAAAAATGTATGCGACTAAAGTAGATGATATTAACCACGCTTATTTATCACAAGAAGCGTAGATTCGAATCAAATTTCGGAGCCAGTCCTTCAAAGGCGCTAATATTTGCGAGTCTGGGGACTTGACGGTGCTTATTACCACCTGCATGAATTTCAGTGGATGAAAGTGAGAAGAAACGAAACACATGGAGGGGGGAGGGGGTAAAAAGGACCCGATTCCTCTCCTCATACTTAACGCAGTGCACGTTACTGCATAACTTGTGGGAAGAACGCTTTCGCCCTGAAAAGTTTTCGTTCCAGTTAGGTTCGAATCATAAATCGTAAGTTAAAGAACTCAGCGGAAAACACTCATCGTTATTGAGAGACAGGAAGAGAGGGTGACCCCACCGCCCACGCCATATCACCGGCTGTGGGAATCGAAAAGGAGCTCCAGCAGACTTTGATATTCCACACTCGTAAAAAAAAAAAAAAAAACTATTATCAGCCGAGAAGTGGAGACGTAGAGAGACGAACATTTTGATCGGCAAGCTTCGTTTCATGAGTCACTTAAATGCCCTGTTCGATCAGCGAATCGAATTTAAACTAAAATGAAAATTTGCATTGATGCTTCATTTCGGTAAATCCACAACACCTCGAATGTTCTGAGATCTCTCAGGTAAATTATAATATCCTAAAAGCAGAAGTGGCATCTAATTAAATAACAAAAAGGTAATACCCGCTTTTTTTCCATTCCAGTTTGGAAAAACTGCTTTGAATTGTCCTATTTTATTCTCTCATACATGAAATATTGTCCCAAAAATTCGATTTTGAGATTTTGATGTTTCATATCTTCTACAATCTGAAATATTAATGGAATGACGTCGGTCTATGCACGCGGGAATTCAAAAATGCAAGATGTTGGATTGATGGTTTTTAATATAAATTCTTATCATGAAAACTGTAATTTCTAACAAATTTTGGATGACATTTATCTGCGCAAAGTGCATACAATTTTTATCACAATTGCAAATGAGTATTAAATTCTGCAATAAATCCATCTAAGGGAGAATTCGTGAGTTTATGATAAACAAAATTTAGTGAGTGGCATTGGCATCCCAATTACATATTTGCATTACTGTTTCATTTACTATTTTTTTCATTTATCTTCATTTCTTTCTTATTTTCTGCTTTATAGCATAATTCAAGTTTTTACACTAAAATTTTCATTCAATTTGTCCGGGTTTTATTTAATCAATTTTCATTCATTTGATATTGTATTCAATTTACATTGTATTGGCAAAAAATATTAAAGTGAATCTGATCTAGATTTTAAAGACCTTTCTGAATGTAATAAATTAAATATATTTTTTCATGACCTTGCCTGTAGAACAGACAATTTGTTTACAGACTGGTTTACGGATGTTACTTTAGATTAATATTTAGAAATTAATATAATATTCTTGTAATTCAAGATTGTTCTAAAAACGGTATATAATTAAAAAAATATTTTAAAAGAAAAATTCTATTAATTTAAATTTAACAAATTATATTTTATAGATTATTTAATAGATTAATGAATTATTTAATGTATTTAAATAAAAAATATTTCATATTATTTAATTTAAATTTAATAGGCATAAATTTTAAATATAATCATCCATTTAAACTTATAATCTAAACAATGTTTCAGAACCTTGTTGGTACATATTTCATAATACTATCCCACCAACTTCACCGAATCTAAGTTTTTCGAACCGAATTAAACACTTCTGAAGACAGAACACTACTGACACAGAAATGGTGCTTCAACAGCCAGACAGCATAGGTTTAAAAGACAAAAAAAAAAAAAAAAAACTGGAAATAAAGGTAAACGCACCAACAAAAGAGACACTATCTGAAAACTGAAGGCAAAACTGGGGTATTCTCATGAAGAAACTCAGAAATTTTTTCGAAGTATTTCATCCCCTGGTAACAAGAACAGAATGCACCCTCTCATTAAAATTGTCTTAATCAGGTTTTTTTTTGTTTCTTTTTTATGGATTTGAGTTTTTTTTTTTTTTAAATATTCCATATATTTTTTTCAGCAAAATAGATTTAAACTCCAAATTTTGCTATGAAAAAACGAAACATATGACTCGCATTGCTCTAAAAGCCTTACATCGTTCTGCTCACAGTGCTATGCTTTTCTCTAATTTTTTTGTCTACATTTTTAAAAATTCAGTAATTTCACATGAAAGCACAACATCGTTTAAAAATGGATGCACATTAAAAAATTTTCATTACTGAAGAATTCTGAAATTAAACCTTAATTGTAAATGCAATAAACTGATAAAAAAATATTAAAAGCATGACTTATACTGAAGCTTAGTAAATATCGAAAAAAGAGTAAAATCTTCATTAAAATATGGGAAAGAAGCCAGAGTAATTAAAATTAAATCCCATTAATTTTCTCATTAAAATTCATTCATTGGGGAAAAGGCCAGAGTGAAATGTTAATAGCAACAATGAAAACGACTTGAGTTTCAGCTGAAAAACGAAATATATTGTAAATTTGTTCAAAATATATTTTAAAAAGTAATTAAAAATGGAAAAAAATTATACGACAAAAAAAACTGAGTGGCATTATTAAAATAATATTAATTTTAATTTTACGTTGATGTAAAAATCATAATGCTATAATGATTTTTGGAAATATGGCAACATTTCAACTAGTTAATTAATTAAAAAAGATCACACCCAAATATACAATCTAATCTTCCAAAGTATATATGAGCTTTGGTTGAAACAATTTTGCCTGTAGAAGGCCAACACATACAAACAGTTATCTTTATTATTAGTAGAGATCTGGGTCTTATTAATGAAGTCGAATCCCATGTAATCATAGTATTATTTAAAAAAATAACTACAAAAAATAATTTATTTGATTTTATTCGAATTATTCGATTTAATCAAAGCATCATTTCCGAAATGATGCCATACCTGAAACCTCCAAAACTTCAGAGAGGTAAAACTTAACAAGAACCTACTCAGTGATATTCCTTTCGAAAATTTCATGAAACAACGCTTCGTCCGTGTTATGCAAGTCTCAACCTCCTACGAAAACAAACTCGTATCAAATTTAATTTTTAATCCATCTGATGTTAACGTGCTAATATTTTCTTGAAAGATGGATCACGAGCAAACTGTTTATTATCCTATAGAACTCTTCAATTTGTTGATCCATCTGGAATATCATTGATTTTAAAAGTTGTTATTTAATGAAACATCAGCAATCTTCGTATTCCCATCTGGCAACTGATCTTACAGGTAAAGGTACAAGTTCATATTCTCCAGAATTCTATTGATATGCTGTTCAATATACAACGTCTTTACTTTCCGATTCCTTTTGCCTCCACAATTAATGACTAAACCTCCTAAAGTTGCCAGTAACAAATGAGAAATTCTTCTTTTCCCAAACGTTGCACTTCCACAAAATGCCAAGCATTCTTCACATATATGCGCCAAATTGTGGGATGTTGCATATCCCTAAGCTTCATAGTTGTAATTAATTACGTATTGCTAAGGTGGAGGATCTTAAAACCTCCCAAAAGGTTGAAAATTTGAACTCGACAACTATACGACACAAAATCTCATGTTCTTAAAAAAAGGAAAATTGCTATTATCTTATGAAATTCACAATTAAAATATCTATAACTTTTGAAGATACGGAAATCTCCATTATAATTCACGTGGATGCAATAAATACCAAATGACGAATCCAGGAGCAGATTATTCACTTGCTGCTGTTGCTTGGGCTCGCTGAGGGCACAGGATTTTTGCCTGGTTAACAAATAATTTTGTAAAAAATGCAAATTCTTTTAATTGTAAACTATTAGGGCTAGAATGCGTGCTCACAATGAATTATTAAAGTCAGTAATTAAAGTATATTTGTATATATATATGTAATGATTTCGAATCCTGTCGGCTAAATTACATGTAACATATTATTGGTTTATTTAGAATGCAGGTTCGAAGCAGTGAAGAGACTTGATAGTTTTAATGTCGTTTTATTCTCTCTCGGGAGGCAAACATGATTATTTACAAGACGCAACGCGGCACAAACACAGAAGTAAAATAGGGACGAACAAATGATCACTAGTCTTATACAACATAGAATTTCTGGCCAGGCGCCAATTCAATACATGTGTGACCTTTGACACCTTTTGAAGAGTACAGAAGATATCACTTTCATTTGATACGTAGTACTTACTGATGGCGCATTATTTTTACAAATGGATTAATTAAACCGAAAGTGGAATTAGATCAAGAAATAAGAGAATATTTTAGAATGAAGTTACGATAGGCTAAATTAAGATAAAGTTTTGGAAATTAATTTGGATTATATATATATATATATATATATATATATATATATATAGTGCATAGAAATATTAATCATTTTTAATAAAGTTACAATTCTTATATCAGGTTTTACAAAATAATTTTTATTTTATATTGTTTGAAGATTATTACGAAATACTTTTATTTGCAAATAAGGAAAGTAAGTAAGTAAATTTTTCAAGAATTTTATTAGGTTAATCGTCTGTCCGAAAACGTTTTCTCATAATAGCTAAAATGAAAAATTAAACTAAAATAAATCGTTAACATATGATTAAAGCAAAAGTATGATGATATGTGAAGATAAACTGTTTAATAACTAAAAAAAGACGCTTCAAATATGTACCATCTAAAATAACAAAATGCCTAAAACTAAACCTAACACTGAAAAAAAAAATTGTCGTTTGCCCGAAAATCTAAGAGAGAAAGAAAATCTAATATCCGTAAAAATCATAAAATCATTTAAAGTACTCTTATAGCTTTAAAGTAAAATAAAATTCTCGAATAAACATGTTATCTAAGTTGTAACGATATTTTTCAATAACAATAGATTAAAAAATGTGATGAAATAATGAAATAAATTTGTCTTAAAAACTACATTTTTTTAATATTTCCACCTGGCATTTTTGCCGTTGTTGATAATCAAGATATGGAGATTAGGCTTATTTCAAAATAAAGCATATTTTTTATAATTTTTTTTGAAATTTTATATATTTAAAATTAAAATTTAATTTCAGAATTAAACAAAAGTGAAAATTTTATGGTACTTTTGCAATTTTCTGTGATATTACTGGATGTAAAAGAATGTCGACAGAAAATTAGTGAAATGTATAATGTATAATGAGCAGTAAGAAGTAAGAATTCTAAAAGTGTGCGAGTAATGATGACCTCAAATTTGAAGTTAAACAAATATTTTGCTCAGAAAGTCACACAAAATATTTAACTGAAAGTTTTAACAATTGTTTTTCCCAAGTACGAACTTCATCACCAAAGACGGCTAGATTATAAACATTTTTAAAAATTGGTCAAAAACAGAGCGATATTGCAGGGCAGTTAAATTCATATCCTTAAAAAGATAAATATTGTAATTTTATGATGTATATATTATTTTTGCGCAATAAAATTTTCAGAAATTATTATCAAAACACTTTGAAATTTCGCTTATTTTTTGATTAATTAAGTCTGGAAAAAACTGTCAAAAATTGTTCCAAAAATCGCTTCAGAAATTTTTAATAATATTTCTCTGGGTCTTGTTATAAAATCCGATACGCTGGTAGTTTTCCAATTAAAAGGGACTCAAAGAGTTGTTAGCGTGAAGAATATAAAACAAATAATTCATTCCATTAGTATCTTACTTAAGATAAAACGTATATAAATCCTTTATTGTCCTGAAAAAGATCCATAAATAAGAATGCTAAGGAAGAAATGGTCCTATATTATTCCTACCAACACTAAATATTGATAGCCTTTCAAAACTTTCTCTAGCAAACAGACGTATTTCTTTGAAAATAGAATGAACACTCTATTCCTCGTTATTTGTCACGAATTTCATGTTATTCGATTTCACGTTATTTCGATATCCCATTGGTATAACTGTAACACTCTAAGTCTCAAGTGTATCAAAAGGAACATTAAAACTATATTATATGGAGTTAGTAAGTCTTCTGAAGATTTTTGAGGAAATTAACTCCTCATCTCCATTGAGACACCGAAAAGACCTTAATGAGTTTTCACTTTTAAACAAGGGGTTTTCGATCGTCAAGTTTCTGATATATAAAACTATTTTGAAAAACCTAGTTGGAATAGGTTTCTAGATAACAGAAAGGTCTACATCCGAAGTATTTTCCCACACTTGGTTAGAGCCACTTTAATTTTTAAGAGAAAAGAGTAAAAATTAAAAAAAAAGAGTACAATGCATTTAAATATATCTAACTCATTCTTCAATGTTGCGCATCCCATCAATGTTTCCGCACATCTATCATACATTTTTTGAATGAATTTAGTTAATTGTTTGATAATTTAATTTCGAAAATATCAAAATAGTTTATTGTCACCAAGAACACAAAACAGCACAAAATTTCAGAACTAAAACATCAAGAGAGATGTAAACAGTCGTTTCCTTGTCCAAAAGTGAGAAACTATTCTAGCTGAATAAAAGCGTATAAAAATGCAACCGAACAGGTAAAGCAGTTCTCTCCGGAAAGCACGTACGTACGTAAGTCTCGAAAAGTTTAACAGCTTTTCTCTGCGCAGTTTAAAGTTATTTATTAACCACCTGCTCTTAAATCTTGTTTGCACGCGAAGTCTTTCATTCGAAAAACACACTTCTATCCAAACTTTGCCGATACATCTGTTGACCTTGAAGGGATTTATTTCCCTCCGCAACTGAAAATGCCGCTTCGTGGCCGTTAGTTGCTCACTTCTGAAACTTCGATTTCAACTTTTAACGCAGTAAGTGTGCACAACCTGCAGTAAGTAGGACTGCAAGAGTTTCATTCTAGGCGGATTGACCTGCACATACAGATTTGCTTCATTTTCATTATCAGTAGTGTAGACCATAACTAAGATTTCAAAAATATGGGGCATTTTGTAGATAATTTTGAGAAAATCGAATTGGAAAATTTATACGTGTTTAAATACTCTGTATGTTTCGCCTTTTCTCGCATAAGCGTGAAGACCTTAGATTGAACTAGCAACTTTTTTCCCCTCACTCTTTATGTAATGTAATAACAAAATATCATGATTGTATTAATTGTTAATATTAAGCAATAGTAAGTATATTTTGCATTGGAAAACGCAATTTGTTATTTTAATTATCCCTCTTCTTAGATGGATTTTCTTTGAAAATCTGCAGCACTTTTTTCGTGTTAAGCAACAATAACTGCAGAACATTATATTTATAATGTATTATTATAAATATTAATCGAGGATAACGTGTTATTAAAAATATCTTTTTTTAGTGTGTGAAGAGATTGAATATGAAAAAAAAAGTATATACGAGAAATATATTCGCAAAATCAGTAATTTGGAGTTTTTGGATTTTATTGGCACAAGAGCCATGGTGTTGACTATGCTGCTCCAAACTGTACGCAAAATCAGTATTTCCCTCTATTAATGTTGCAATATTCCATTTACGATGCATCGCATCAAGTAGTGATATTGGTCGTAGTAACGCAAGAAAGAATTATTATCGAATCATCTGGTACAAATACCTAAGTCCTAGTTTTAAATTCTGCTTTTTTTTTAATGGATCTACTGCGAAACAAATTCGCATATTTTTTAAGTGCCGAATCTATTGAAATAGTTAACTGATCTTTTCTTCCAATCAAAATAGATTATTTAATAATAATAATTTGTAAAATCATGATACTTCTATTTTGGGGATTATATACTTGAAAGTAATAGAGAGACTTGATCCAGAGAACCTCACACTTACCCACTGCGAGACCACAGACTGCGAGGAAATACATATATTCTTTATCTAATAGATTTCATAAAATCATGAAAAAAACATCTGAATTTTTCAAATTTGATTATCTCAGTTATGCAGAAACGCATATCACTAACTGAAATCTTGGCAAAGACCTACTCAAGTGCCGAAGGAACGTGGATAGCTGGCCTCTTGTAGAGACTAAAACCCGTGGAATGTATTCTTTTTGAAAAAGAATTCATTCCACCTGTACTTTAGAGATGTCTCCAGTTTTATAATGCTATATATCCTAAATTATTTAACTGCATCCCTGGAAATGTTATTTCGATCAAATTCAGTCTTGATATTAGAGATTCTAATCTATACTGAGAATTACGAGCTTCAGCACTGTAATCAATAAATTTGTTTTAACTCATGATTTTATAACAGTTTCTGATCGATGGTGTGGGATGCTCGGCTGATCGATCTGGACACTCGAAAATGCACTCATCCTACTTTTAATTGGCGAGAAGAAAACTTTGTAACTCACCTCTGTTGGCTTCCACTTGCAATGAAAAGATAAATCCCTTCTAAGTGAATAAAGTTTCTCCACCGCCAAGTCTAGTCATGCCATTCACATCCACAAAAATATCCCGGAAGGGCGGCAATAAGAGCGATCGCCATAAATTATCACTGCTTCGTCCGCATCACGAAATGCAACAAGTGTGCAGCCGCGCCGAAACAACCTCATTCCACCGTTGCTTGGCTCAGAATGTGAGGCAAACTGCTTCGCGAAGGGGTGAGGAAAGAGGGAAGTGAGGCGCTCCTCACTCGTCCAGAGATAGATCGTTTTGATTTTGATTCTTTTAGCACATTTAACAAGAACGGGACGAGCTGCTGCGAATCGTAATAATGAATTCCGAAATGATGTATTTCTGCTGAACTTTAAAAAGTTTGCGTTCTTTAAAAATTATTTTGATAAATTTAATTACGTTAACATTTTTCTTTACTTAAATTCCCAAATCGATGTAGATAAGTTTTTAATAGAGAAATTGTAATATAGCAATTACTTAGTACTTATTAATTTTATTTATGAAGTATTTTTTTTTTTTCCAAAATAAATGTTTTCAATTATTTTTTCTGTAGTGCTTATTCTCTAAAAAAAATTTACAGAACTGTGAAAGAACAATAAAAAGAAAACTTGAAATTTAAAATACATACTTGCTATAGAATAATTATTTTCGTATTTAATTATAAGATTTTGTAGTAAATATATTTATTCAATTTTTATTTATCATTATTTTTCCATCATTTTTTATTTTCAAATTCTGAATTCAATTTTTCAATCAAATTTTAAACATGGTCAAATTTTGAAAATGTTTTCAATTAGAAAAATTATATAGCCTTGTTTCTTACAGCTCTACTATGCACATGTCCCTTCGAACTGCGTGTTTGAAAAGCGACGACTTCCGTACTAAGCATGTCTCTGCACTAATTATAATCCTTCGAGAAGCTTTCTGCCTTTCCGAGAAAAGGTAATATTATTTCCCAGCATTTCCTCTATAGACCGAATACTGTAAAAGGAACACTGCCTTCGATTACCGAGGGGTACACGGCGAAAAAACTATTAATAGCTATGAAAAAATAACTGTTGCAATGCCTTTAAGAAGAAAGAAGCATAAATTATGTATTATGTTATTATTTTGAAATATTTAACACTAGTTGTTTTTAACGACCAGCTATTTCAACAGATCCTCGTCGACTTCTGAAAATATTACAATAGAACATTTATTTTTGTAGTATCTTGAAATTCAAAAAACTTATTTTTCCAATGACATTCAATTTTTGGCATACTATCTATTTTTAATAAATTTTATAAAGCATTTTAAGCGTATTTTACAACAATATATTTCCTAGTTGCGATTACATTTCTTTTCATTCTGAGTTTTTTTCCCTTTGTTGTGATCAAGATTCGGCTTATTTTTCCATGTTCAATAGGTTTCATTCAAGACAAACTTTTAATAAATTTTTTGATATTTGGTTGTATTTAAAATGAAGGTCTAAGTTCAGAATCAAGTATTGGGGAGGGGGCATTTTTAAAGTGTGCTAATTTTTAAAAACTGTTTTTTTCCAGTGATATAATTGGTTATATATTCTCAATCGGCTACTTCGATCCGCCCTGAGGTACACACAACAAACTGAATGACCAGAATGCATTTTCCCATTCCCTACCTTATTTCAAGTATGGTTGGAAATCGTGCAATATCATTGGCTCATATCGCCGCGGATTCTCCAAAGAGACGGTGATGTCATCATAAACGAAATTCAAATTTGTTTCGGTTCTTGTTGCTTGCGCATCGCACTTCGTGGTTTCCGAGCATCAAATCGACTCTCGCCTTTGTGTTTAATTGGTTGACTTTTAACTCAAGATTCAACTGAAACGATTGTAATGATAATGACAACCAAGAATTTGCCTCCTTATCCAGAAAATGAAATTGTAGAAAGCAATGATGTAGTTTCTTTGTATTAGATGAAACTTACAATTCTTGTTCCATAAACTTAAAATCCATATAATACATTTCTTTATACTTTTGCCTTGTGTTTTTAGGTGTATTATACAATTAAAAAAAATAAGTAATTTATTAAATTGCTTATTTATATCGTTCCCCTGCTTGGAATGGAGAATTTCGAATGAAAAAAAAAATGTTTTTCTCTTTTCTAATAATGTCAATAAAAAAAATGTGTATTCAGTTAATATTCAAGTTGCTCGAAATATTTCTAGAATTCATTATGGGATAGAATAACCCCTTTTTACTTTTAATTCTCTCATTGTATATTTTGCGGATAGATGTTATATTGTACCTACGTTTAAAAAAAAATTGTTTCTTGTCATTTATTCAAAAATTGCATATTTAGGTTTTTAATAAATATTTCCTTAGAAATTATTAAAAACCACGATAATTACTATTATTGTTTATATTCAACCTGCATAGGTACAATACTGTTTTTTTTTTTACATTCTGAGAATATTAGAAATATATGAAAATCATATCTGTTACAAAATTGCTCTAAATAGAGGTTTTCTTTTAAATCGTTAAAAATTTTAGTAATTATAACTTCTATTATATTTGTACAGTAAAAAAAATTGCAGTAATTAAATTAAAAAATAAATAAAAGTATTTATTTTTCTTTGATTTAATATTGTCTTCTATTAAATCTACTTAATTGACAAAAATATCATCATTTTCCTATTCATTATAAATTTCACTTTTCTGATTGAAAATATACATTTACAACTGTGATAGTCTTCCTGAGGTCGCCTCAAAAGTCATTGTTACTTCGCAATATTATCCAGCATTCAGAATATCGCGCCGTATCGTGGAGATATCATAGACTATTTTGTGTTGATAGGGTTTGCACCATTCCACTTAAATTCGATTAAAGGTTATTACTGTTACATTACATCATTTTTTTAGTTTTGCATTACAATTCTCATTTTTATGTTTGAAAACTTTAGTAAGACTTTCTTTCCTCTACGTGTCAATTATTACTAAAATAAGCCTTTTAGAGAGGCTACTGAATTGAAGGGCATTGGGAAACGCACGCACAGACATTCAAAATCACGCTTTTGATTCCAGAAGCAATCGGCCTCAATGATGGTGTCAAATTTAAATACATGTTACAAAAGCTATCATTTAGGACCTCCTTGCTGGAGCTCCAAACATTTCTCTGAGTGATCATCTCTACTAAATATACTACTCAAATGGTTCCGTTATCTCAGTTTCCCGAGAGCCTCATCGAAACAAAGACATCATAGACATTTCTGTCCATTCGAAAAATGCGATAGAAATCCTCCGAGTGTTAGGAATCGCACCACCATTCATTTCCAGTTTCACTTGGTCAGCTGCGTCACTCCAGCTAAATGTCACCTGTCGGTCGCTAGTACGTGCCGAAAAACAGGTGCTGTTCGGTCGCTTCAGATGGAAGGACAGTATCGGAAACGTGACGGCACTTAACTGTTTCGAAACAGTTTAGCTACTTACCATGATTTCGAAAGCAATTGACCCTCAGTATTTGCTTTTCGCAACATTGATGAACTGTCAACATCTGCTGCTAGCTTACTCTTAGGAGTTTCTGAAAACTTTTAGAATTTTATTTCTTCATTTTTTTAAAATCAATACCCGATTTTCTTTTATCAATTTTTGTAATACGATTCATGCTGCTCTGTTGTTTGTCAGCTTTAAAGCTGTAGTTTTGGGAAATTACAAAATATAATTTCAGTTTCTTCTTCTAATAAAGATAATTTCAATCTCTACTAATAGTAAAGATGAATGTGTGTGTGTAATGATATTTTAAAATCTAATTTAAATCCAAATTAATTTCCTAATTTTTATCTTAATTTAGCCTATATTAACTTCATGCTAAAATATCGAGAATGGGATATTTTAGCGCTATTTACCTCAGGGCAGTGTTCCTACTATTAAATTTGGGCTCAGCTCGTGGCGTCCATTCCAACCTCTATAGTATGCTCATGAAGGTTCGATAAACGCCTGAGGAAAATTGCTCTTCCTTTTATACTCCTAAGAATTACGTAATAACGGTGACGTTAGGGCTATTCTACTCTCATTTTGGAAGGGTACGTTGATATACTATATTTGCGTATAGCCCCTCTTTTTTTCGCTCCGTTCTGTAAACAACAAATTTCAAGCTCATTATATCGGAGATCACTTGTATAGTCCTCAAGCTATTCTTTTGAGACTTTCACAAAATCTACTTCAAACATTATGCACATTGCATTTTGATTGCATTGTCGCAGGCGTAGTGAAACGTTATTTAGTAGACCTCCTCGTTTTTTATACAGTATTTATTATTTTTTAATTTTGATTGCAAGATGTTGTGTTTTTCGTCATGATTCCTGAAAAGAGTATTCTTTTAATAACGTGGCAAATTATAAGCAAAACACTTCGTGGAATTTGGGATTGTTTTTTTTTAAATTTAATTTCATCATGAATATACAAACTATCCTCATGAAAATAAACGCAATTGATTGCAAAAACCTTCTTAATTATAGACTAAAGTTTGGAAGCTTTTGATCATTAATTTTCGCATAGTTATGTAAAATAATTTGTTCATTTTCACTCAATGGCGGTCCCCTATGGGGTTTCGGGAAAAATTCTTACCTGAAATATATGACGTATACTATGTTATTTACACGCTTAAGGTTTCATGATAATTCCAAATGTATTTTTCTAGATATTTAGCAAAACGTCTAAAATCGCAAGTGACTGGTCATCATTGGCCAGACAGCGTTTTCTTGTAAATTGTAAAGTGTGTGATTATACTATATTTCACTCAAAACAAAACTTTCTTGCGTGTAATTAATGCGACTCCAGAGATAATCATGAACTATCAATAGCTACTCCGGCCAGTCTCGAAGGGAAATGGAAAAATCTGAGCGATCAGGACCATCACCGATTACGGTACGAACTCTCCAGAAGGAAGTACATCCTATCATTGGTAGGGGGAAGCTAACCTCACACCATTTTTGTACCCCTTGGGTTACGGGAGCCAAATATTATTCCGGAAGCTTCGTATCCCTATGTATGAGGAACTCTATCCCGGTGAAAAATGAACGGATAATGAATTGGGATGCGTGGTTTCCTGATGGATAAGTCAGTTTACTGGATTCTTATTTAAATCTCAAGAAGCAATCAATTTGTTTGAATTATTTTAAGTATCGCCTTATAACAACACTCTGTATTAATGCGAATGCTGTCAGGAATTAGAAATGAGTCATAAAAACACTTATTCTGAGGTATAATGCAAAGGCCCTCTACTAAAATCTAATGGAAGTTTCATTATTCAACTGATATTTCTTTTCGTATGTCGATTCTAAACAATGCTCATAAAATAAACTTTGCTTTTCTTATCTTCTCATTTTCTCAAAGACGAAGCAGGCAGAAAGATATGGTGAATGCACAAGTTTTACACTTACATGAATTCAGAAAAGACGCCTTCTGGAATTAGAACTGACTATGAGCACGATAAGTCAAAGATGCAGCAAGACAGTCCGGATGAAATAACTTGGAAGTTGCAGATGGTTGAACGACGGGAAATCTTTTTCTCATTTTAAGAATGGACGAACATTCTAAAAAAGTCGGAAGCGATGTCCCAAAATCACAGACGGGGAATGCGGTTTTTATCATCAGAATTTTAGATCACTATTAAATATTGAATTTTCAGCTCCCTTTATTCTCTATATTTATCGAGAACGTTTTTTTGAAAAAAAACCAACAACATAAACTAATGAAATTTGTTATGTAATATTGTGAACGAATTTCTCAATTTTTGGATCTAGTTGGAAGAAATGTAGAATCCGCACTCTTTTCTATTTTCACTTCACTCAGAAGCTTAACACCTTAAAAGTCGCACAAATTTGACAAAATATGTTCGAAAAATCACCATTTTTTGTTGTTGATATATTTAAGTATTTACAAAATTCTAAACCTATTAGAATTATTAGTATGAAAACATAATATTTCTCTCTAAATGTAAGAATTTTTAATGAAATAAAATTGTTTACTCATATTTTTTTTAAATCTACATTTGACTTTTCGCAGATCTGTACAAGGCAAAAAAAAAAAAAAAAAAAAATCAATTTCAATTCAGGCATACATATATCGAATTTTTTTTAGATACAAAAAAAATATGTGCTATAATATATGTTATAATTATATTTTATATATATAAAAATATATACTATAATTATATTCTCATTTTAAAAGGATGATGCTTTTATAGTTGTTTGAATAATAACTATTATATATATATATTCCCGTCAGTATAAAACCTGCTACTCGGTGGGTGTTGGTTCTCACATTTCAGGCAAGATGAGGTTGAAGATGATAGCCGATCTTGCAGTATCAGGGGTAGATAATGAACTCGATTGCATCTGTCAGCATTTTATATCTGATACAACCAACAATTGATGCTTTTGCGTTTATTAAAACACTATCCGTTAAAAGCTTTTTCGACTCAAATTGCATCTTACCCATAACTTTAATTGTTAATTTTAATTTTGTAGTTTATTTTTGCTATTTATAGCATTATTAAAAAGTATGGATTTTTATAACACTTAAAATACTGATATTAAGCACTTAATTTTATTTTTAAGTATTTCATTATATATTTACTAAGAATATATATATTTTTTAGTCTTAAAACATGAATATTTTCTTTTTAAGTACAATTTTTAATTTGTTCAATTTTAAAAATTCTATTCAATGACTAATTTTTATTTGCTTTCAATTAATTTACTAATTATAATTCTCTTATTTAATAAAAATATATGTTTCCAATAAAAAATCGTTTAAAGCAAAATATATATATATATATATATATATATATATTATTCCTCGAAAATCTAATTAATGTTATATAAATAAACATTAGAAGAAAAGATAAACATATTTAATAAAAACAAAATACATTAAAAATAGTTTTATTCCAAGTAATGGTGAAAGTGCGTATATGTCTGTGCTCTGTGGGCTCGAGCGTTTAATATATGGCTACCAATTTTGGCACATATTTTCGAGGATGCAACTGTGCACTTCAGAGCAAATTTTAATTAGAATTATAGATAACTGAAAAAATTAACCGAGTTTAGGCGTTTACCCATGAAAAAAATCCGAAAAAATAAGTTCATGAAAATGAATTTTTAATCAAAATTTTAAAAATTGCCTTTTTTATGACACCAATTAAATAATCACAGAAATTTTTTTCCTAAATTTTGGTAATTTTTTTAAATATTTTTTTTACTCTAATTTCCAGCATTAGGTGCATTGTTGCCTTCGAGGCGGTTCTGAAAGTCAGTGATATGACTTTCCGAACACTAACCCTAACTGAGACTGTAGCTGTTAATGATGTGGATGTGATTCCATATGGGGATTTCACTTCTTTGGAAGAATTATTGCTTATCATTTGATCGTTGCATTGCTTTTGACAGTGATTGACGGCAAGTTGAGAAGAGGAGAGAACAGGGAAGGCTTTACTGTTGTAGTCAATAAAGAGGAAGACAGGTATACTTCAGTGGTAAGTGCACCATTATTTGGAATAAATGACTGTTACGGTAAAGCATTAATTGCATAAAGTTACAAAAAAAAATGGCAGGGTGCTGAGCTAAACAATATTGTCTTAATATTTTACATCAGACTGATATATTGTCCCCCAATTGAAAAAGAATGAAATCGTAGAGATTATTAAACCGTATCAAAAACTGTTACTGAATATGATAGTCTGTATCAATTTTGTGCACCTGACACAAATGATCAGGTTCATATAATATCATTTAACAATATTTAAGATGAATTTTTAAGCAAGAAATTGTTAAAGCCATTTTTGTATGGAATATTAAATTTAAACAGTTATTTATATTCAGAACAAAAGGACAACTAACATAATTTGATATATTTGGCATAATTTCGAACCCCTATCATCATGGCAAAAATTGCGTAGATTTTTGAATCTGAAATTTCAAAATCAAGGGCATTTTAAGAAAGTCGTCGATGGAATCATTTCTAGATTTTTCAAATTTTAAATACTCTTGTACATTTGAAATAAAATTTTACAGTATCTATGGCCCTGAAATCTATTCACAGCGCTTTTTAACTGTAAACATATTTATTTTCAGTCAATGCATTATTGACTTAAACTCAAATATTCAAGTTAAATATTTGGAATATCATCTGTAAAACAGTTCTCTTTCTTCGCTTTCTCCTCCCCCACGCTCCACCCCAAAAAATCGGAAATTCTATGGCATTTTGTTCGGAATCTGTAACCCGTGTAAGATACGGGATCGACGAATTCTATTATAATTAGTTCCTGTATGGCGAATGGGCGCGACTCTTAAGGGGTTAAAGCGAACTACTTTGCTCTAATACGCGAGGAGAAATATCCCGCATACTCTCCGGCAAAGACGCAACTTAATGCTGGAAGAAAACCAGTTTCTTCAACTCAAAAAGTGGCTAACTGACCTTTTAAGTGCACTTCCGGGGAATGAAGATGAAGCGTCGATACTTGGTTAAATGAGTGCGAGTACTTTTCAGGCTACGAAGATTTAAACGTTTTTCTTTTTTCATTTGTCTTAAATCTTGTCCCCACTTTCTGTGGTTTTGCTCAATCTATGATTGCTCGATGTGGTATTTGAAAACATACGGAAAATGAAGGAATGGATCTGAAGATATTGATTGCAAGGAGACATCGGGGCATCATTTATATCTGCAATACTAGCAGCAATTTTTATAACAAATCGATACAATTTTCAAAATATTCTTGTAATTGAAATAAAAAAATTCTAACAGAATTTTAAATATATATTATATAAATAAATATACAATATATATTGAAAATCTATCTATAAAATAAAAATGACACTCATAAATCTTTTGTTCACTACAGAAATCCAAATGAGTGAAAGGACTTCTTTTTTCAATGCCAAGTACAAAGTACAAAGAATGAAATATTCGTGAATATCACCCCCTCCCCTCCTTCCTTTCTTGTACATAAAGAGAAAACCAATGGGAGTGGTCTTCTCAAAAGTTTTTCTCCAATAAAAGATATTATGTCAGAGAACGCTTTGCATCGTATTGAAGTCACGAAACATAAACCATGGGTGTGAATTTAGCATTTGAAGTGAATCTCTTGATTCTTGAATAGTTTTTTGGCGATTCATCCCAGAAAGCGAGAGAAATACTGTTTTAAACGTATTTTTTCCTACTGATTGAAACCGAAGTTTGAAGTACAGTTGTAGTCACAACATCACATACTAAGTTTAATAATACAGGTCACTGCGTTTCCGAGTTATCACGCATATATAATTCTGAAAGTGCAGACAGATAGACGGCCCACCTCTTATTCATTTGGCTTAAAATGTGATAGGTTTCTACACTCTAGATGTTAAATCAGGTACCGAATGTTATCCATCCAACTCTCTTCGTTTTGTACAAATTGGGTGTCGAGAACTCCATCCAACTTAGAGCGTTCATGAGTTATTTTTATCGCAGACATAATGCTAAAAAAAGTGAGCTTTTCCAACTCGGGGGAGGTGTGAAACGCAGAGATTCACCAAAATCTCGAGTTCCTATTGTTGGATGATTGCAATACTTTCTTTACATCTCATATAAGAGTTTAAAATCTTTTGATGATTACAATACATTCTCTATATTTCGTATAAGAGTTCAAATTTTTTGAGGATAATAGTACTCTCTCTATGCTTCGTACAAGAGAAAATAGGAATCGATCTCTAGATTTATAGGAAGTAATACGTTACAAATTTCTTGGACTTCAAAATAAATAAATAAAAACATTCTTTTCTGGGGTTGTGTCAGTCTCTCGAGAATTGGATGATTCAAGAAAGTAAAGTCAGAATATTATTTTATATCCAGAAGGACGCATCTGCATTCCATTCGGAATTCCATCCAACAAGGAATGGAATGCCTGTTAGTGTGTTAAATCTTGAGTATGTGAATACTGTAACTCAAAAAGGCGTTAAAAATAGATAATCTATCCAAAGCACTCCTTTACTATATGACGGAACAAAAAAGGGCATCCTATGGCGTGGAAAAGATATTCACGGTAGCTCTAAATCTTAAAATTCTCGAAAACTAAATATGTAAAAAAAAAAAAAAAAAAAATGCGTCTCATTGGTTCTGTTTCTGCATCATGCGACCTTTTCAAGAAATTCTTCTGTGAGTCTTCCCTGATCTCTCGCGCATGATTTGTTTCCCATCCGCTACAAAAACAAATTCTTACTAGAAACCTTTATCTTCTTATTTCTCGTCATTGATTTCTTGGAAAATATTCTCCATTTGGTGAAAGTATTCTCTACATACGGGGTGAGCAAACAGTCATGCCCTAATTAAAAAAAATTTATTTCATTATAACTTCTGAATATAGAAATGGCAATTTTGGTATCATTTGGGTCATTTCATCTTATATGGGTTTTAAGAAAACATGAGATACTCTTATACGTGTGGAGCGATTCCTTCATAAGGAATATTATTCATTTTAAGGAATGAGGGAGGATATTCATTTTTAAGGATGTTATTATTATTTTGCCAGAAATGGTGCTGAGGTGTTTTAGTTTCAGGAAACAAAATCATCTGTTTGTGTGTAAGGTAACTTCCGACGTTGTTGGGGACCCAATTCTTCTGATGTCAATTCAGTAATGAGATGGCATGAAAAGTATATTTACTTTGAATCTTCTCAGAAGCGGTAGGTCTACCTGAGAGAAATAAGTGCTGAATGAGTTTGGCCAGTTGCGGATTGAGACATTTTGTGCTCTTAGGCAGTTGCACGACATCCACATTTGCGTACGATGCTATTGAAGCAGATGCTCGGTGCTTATAAATATTGCAACAACAGAGCGAAATTAATAAAACAGAGAAGAATCTACTCATTTAAACTTGATATTTTAATATAATCTTAACAGTTTTTATTCATCAAATGTGTACTTTTTACCATTTTATTTATTTGTCAAATTCACTAATAAAATTTTTTAATGAACCAGTCTGCGGCCTTCTTTGCTTCCAACGGACCTAGGCAGCTACCTAGCCTACCAAGTCAGAAATCCACCTTTTCGTTCGGCATTCACGTCAGTGGTATCGAACTTAAATTATTCTTAATGCAACACGCAAACTGCTAATACCGCAAACAGCTGTGGTTGTGCTTCTCCATTAAAGGCTTGCATGCTTAGAAAGCGCAAATCGTTCAGTCCTAGCCACAAAACTGTTGCACGAGACATATAAAGCGGCAAATTAAATTCTTAATAGAATTAATGTCGAAATTAATAACTGAGCTTTAAAGTTTTTTGCAATTTCATTGTTTTCTGCAACAAAGTGGCTGAGTCATTTTACATCATGGAGAAAAAAATCACCGGTGCGCGTTCAATCAGATTTTCTATAACTGTACATTACGTATCAATTAGTAGAATGGACTATTTATCAGCAAGATGACTCACTATCTCATTGGGATTGGAGAGTTGCTAGATTAAAAAATGTTCTATCTGATAGACTGGAAAAGATGGACCAATAACATAGCTTTCATATTCTGATGATTGTTTCCTTTCTTCTGAGTCTCTGCCACTGCAGTTACTGACGTTGAAGTATTGAAGGTGGGGATAAAATATACTGTGTATTACAGAAACATGCTAAAGAAATTTTGATAGAGCTACAATACAACTTTGATATTCTCTGAGCTAATATGGAGACATATATTGAACTTCACTGAAATAAGTAATCTTATTAAGCATTTCGTAAAAGTACTTATAATGTTTCTAAGCAAACATAGCTCATTTAATGCTTTCTTCGTGATAAATTTTTACAATCAGCGCTGCATTTTTTTTCTTGCCCTGCATGTTACGACCTCATTATTTTCACAATAATAAAGATTTTTAAAAATTCTATTCTTGGCTGAAAGTCTCACAATATTCTTTGCGAATCGATGGCTTTTGGTATGTTTGTGTTTTTCCACTCCAAGATCATATGTCAGAATAACCAGGGCGATCGCGTTCCCTTCGATTTTATAGAATATTGACACAATGTAGCTCGTTTTGTGTAAAATTTCAATAAGAGACGAATAGGAACAATATTATGTGTGTTATTCAATGTATACAAATAACACAATGTGGGCAGTTGTTTGCTAATAAATATCATGCCCCTACTTTATTTATCTAACTTATTGTGTTTTGGAGTCACCTTTCATAAAACAGAAGACCGAGCGACAGTCGACTCTCTGATGATTTTGGGTCAATGAATGCCAAAGGTTTGCAATTCTGGTGACAAAGCAATGTTTCAAGATTTGCCCTTCTTGTTCGTTGGCATTTTCTAATAAGCGTCTTTATATGTACTCTGACTGATAGATTTTTGAGGGATCCATTTCAACGAAATTTGATAGAGATTCGAGTATCTTCGAATGGCAGAAGAAGTCTTCTAGCCTCTTTCATTATTAAGTTTTATTCGCAGAATAATTTCCAAAATGATCTAAAACGTGGAGATTCATCAAAATCTTAGACATGCATGATTTCTGAGAAAGCAAGGAAGAATTTTAAAGAACAGAACTGAAGAATTTTTCCGGAATCTGCGATTAGAAAGTAAGATACATTTCTCAAATATCTTTTTGCGAATTATTATTAATTTTTTCTGGAAATTAAAAAATACTGAAAGAAAAGGACAATAAAAGGAAAGGCAATAAAATTTTGATTGAAAATTTTCTCAACTCATTAAGGAAAATGAAAACAGTACATCGTAACATAGGTACATGATTTAAGAAAGGCATAGACACAGTTTTTTATATACACAGTTGAATTGATGATGGTCAGTGGTTTATATTTAGTTAAAGCAATATCGACCCTAAAGAGAACTTCATATTCAAGATATTGGCTAGTGTTGAAATTGAATTGTGGCAAATATAAACATTAGGAACATCTAAAAAATAAAATGTCCTCTGTTCCGTGATAACAACCAGAAATCCGTTGCCTCTCCTCAAAACAGCTATTAACTATCCCAGTCACGCAATCAATTTTTAAATCAAGAACTATAGAATCACGTATTCGCATCTTTTTTGAATCATCGGAAACAACAGACTCTACATCGAATTGTTTGATTCTGGGGAAGCCAATGGATAACAGACAGAAAGTCCGTTCGACACGCATTGCTGACAGCAGCAGCCATGACTCATTATGCTATTATTCCTGTCGATTTACAGTGTTTTATTATATTAGTTACCGTAGACCGTTCCAAGGAATGTTTTGACAATGATTGGATATAAATTGATTAACTTCTAAACATAATGGAGCATTTGTGAAAGATGCTTTCATTTTTCATCTGGAAACAAAAAAGATCCTCATTTTTTAAATATGAATAGAATTAACCTCTTAGGTATTCATGATATTTCCTATCTAATACGATGACACCTTCTATTTTGGGATTTTTTTATTTTTTTTTATTTTGATTCAAATGGAAATCCATTGAATACTTGGCTTATCTATGTATTCGAAGTCATTTTAATATTGAATTATAATCGCTATAAATGGTTTATTTTTTGCTTGCAACTATCAAAATTCCATAAATCGATATACGTATAGCACTCGGGCAAAACAGTTGAGTGGTTAACTGTCAGGTTTGGTTTAATTTAGTTGCATTAACATCCCGTTTTGATGCAACGGGAGGACGGATTTCTTCATTTTTCAAAAGCGGCCGACGAGGGCGGTGCAAGAGCTGGTGCCCCTCCTTCTCCAAAATTCCACCCAGCATCAAGAGAAGAATCTTCAGTGTAAATGAGTTTTATGCCTAGAAATCTGCGGCTCCGAAACTGAGGCCATCGCGGCGCTAAAGCTGTTAGAAAAGAAGGTAACCTCCTCGAGCACTTTTAGATCTCATACTGGATTGATAGCATTTTTCGTTTCATTAAAAAAGGCTGCTAAGCAAAAAAAAAAAAAAAAAAGTAATAAAATAAAAATAAAAAATAATAATTGAATTAAATTAAAAACCTCTGTTTAAACCTTTGATTTCCCTTTTCGCTGAAATCAGCAGGACTCCTAGACACAATCAAATTCCTTCCACTGCAAACTGGACAACTCCATTCCTTTCGGTGGAAGTAGCTCGAGATCAAATAACTTGCGATGAGAAGCTCCCGCAGTTGAGTTTCTCGACGGGTAAAAACGCCGAGGTCCATCGATCTCTGTCGGAACGCAACTGCTGATCGCGACAACCGGTTCTAAGTCCGACGTGCGTGAGATAATAGATGAGAGGAGAGGAGCTTTTAATTGTTTGCATTTTTCTAGCTATCCGGGCCAAATGATTCTCCATCATTCATCATTTAACATTGCTAGTTCCTATATCATTTGTATTGTTTCAGTGATATAACTAGATAACATGGGACTTCCAGCTTTGCAATAGGATCTTAAAAACCTCATCACTACAATAATTAATTATAAAAGTATTTCATTTTTAAGATGTCTTTCCATTCTTTATAATAACGTTAGTTGCTTTTAAAACTTCTTTTCATTTAAAAGGCAAGAGGGAATAAGTCAGTATGTGTTTATAGTTTTATTTAGCCTAAGATAAATTATATATTCAAGACAATAAACGCGATGTTATATTTGGTACTATTGCACTAAGAAAAAAATATGTCTCTTCAGTAAACTAAATAATTCACAATAATAAAAATAACAGACGCTTGGAAAATGTTCTCATGCTTTGACACTACCGACTTTAATAGCTTAGTAGAGAAATTGCATTTCTGCTGAGCATTAGTGTTTTACGATTCCACTTACCTTAAGGGACCTTAGTTTAAGAACCCCGGCTAAAGTTTACGCCCCTCTACCTCCCTTTTTATTTTGTCGCGACTCAAACATTAATCCAGGAATTGAAACCAGGAATCATAGTGATCCCAACTGAGTTCATTTCAGAACTGTAAGGACTCTCTCGCCTCACAACCATACTATTTAAGGCCCTTGAATCACTGAGGAAACAACACCATTTGTATGGGATCTGCAATTCAGCAGCAATTTTTTTTTTTTAAAGTTGAATGCCATGTACTTCACCTATGTTTCAAATTGAACCACATATTTTGGCGTGAGCAAGATAGTTGGAAAATTTTATCAGCAACTTGATTAAAGGGTGAAAAATGAGGGGGGGGGGCACTTTAATAACCGGTTTACGAACTTTCTCACCTGCTGAGCTCGCACAGTTCCTAACTGAATACATCTATGCATGTGATAACATGACTTGCATTTTAAGAACCGAAAACAAATGCCCTTCTTATTGTGTTTCTTCACCATAATTTTCATAGCAGAATAATATCTGAGCAAGAGTCAAATCAATGTGTTTCCATGGGAAGGTCACAGGTATGACGTTTCACCTGTAGGGTTAGGAAGAAGCGCTATCAAAAGTGGAATCATTGGGTAGCACACATTTCGAGTTTCCTTTACCCTTCAGTTTCCAAAGCCGGAAATTTTTATTTGTCTATTTTAGTTTAATTTCTACATAAAAAAACTTACGAAATGTAAACATTACGGCCATTTGAAGCAATAAAACATTTATTTATGGGTTATCTTCAAGAGAGCTGATTTAAATATCTCTCATTAAAAAAAAAGTTTAATTTAAAACTAAAATCAAATTTTAAAAATACAAAAGAAATTTAACAAGATCTAAATATTATAATATGCAATTTTCTGGCGCTTTTTATTTGTATGCCAGTCAGCTGCGACTAAGAAAAAAAAACTGCAAGTGAATTTGAAAAACATGAAAAGAATTCTAAAAATGTCGTTCTGAAATTTGAATGATTTTAATTTGAATAAATTCAACTGTTCAGTTTTCTTGTAAATTATGTGAAAATACGAAATTATTAACAAACATTATCTTAAAAATGCCGTAAAAAAGCACCCTAAGGGGATGCCATAATTCTTTAGGTTTGCCTGGTATATTTGATATTTCAGTTTTGAGAAATCTTACGAATGTGAAGAAACATTCAGGCTAAGTTTAGAACTGTATTTAGGTGCAAATGTACAATTTTAATCGCATTACCAAATACCACATTTCATTACTCTAAGGCGTTGAATTTTGGAAAACGATCAGTTCACAAATCACGACAGATCAACAGAGAATCAACCCTTTCACAAATTAAGTCCAAAATATGGTGTACATTAAGAGTTCTGAATGATAAAACTTCGTATCAAAATCCATCCCTATAGCCTGATGTGTCTTTGATTTATGTGTTCATAAAACTAATTAACAACAACAAAAAAACCGACTGTGGAATGTGTGAAAAGGAAAGATTTTTGAAAGTTTGGAAGTATGAGTTTTTAGGATTACAGTATTTACTCTTAGCATACAAAATGCAAAAACCAAACAACTTCCTCGGTGCAATCTGCTTGAATGATGACAGTGTCTTATCCGAGCGAAGCAACCATGAGCTCTACCTTGGGCCGCCTCATTCACATTCTGGATGATGAGACAAATACCAGGAAGGACCCGAAAGGCTAATACTTCTCGCTTTTTAGTTAATTGTTGCTGTTGTTTCAATAGCGAGTGTCTGTTCTACCATTTGACGCGACAAAACATAATATCAGATCACCATTTTTAAACCTAGATGAATTTTATTTTCGTTGCAGTCGTCATAAGCAGGAACCGATGGAATGTTTTTTTTTTTTCCCCTTTGATTTTAAAATCTAAAGCACTAATGTTTTGATTCTACTAGACTTGGAACAGAGCTACCAATTTCAGTAGGGACACAAATTAATCGTTCGCAGTGTCTTCAAATACCGTAATTTATTCCTTTCGTATTACATAATCGTATTAATTATTGATTTAAATGTTATGAGGAATAGATGAATATTAAGGTAAACAATAAGTAGAAATAAAGAGTAGCGAAATTGTGACCTCTCTCTGGCAATTGACAAAATACAATCACGTGACTTATAATTAGAATTTATGTTCGCTGTAACAGCTTTCTCCACTACATTTTAATTGCAAATTATTTGCCGATTTTTACTAAGAAATTTTAATGCTTATTCGAATCCTATGCCCTTTTGCCGTGCAACCGGACTGGATTTAAAGAAAAAGTTCTAAAGATAACCTGGTATCATTTATCAATTTAAAATTTCATATCTTGGATCACTCGATGATTTTGAAGTTATAGCCGAATAATGTTTCCTAATTTACTTTAGTTAATGTATTTGTTGTAAAATTTCATTTGGACTAATACACCAGCATTATATTTCGGTATTTGCTTGATTTTAATCTCGAATGTGTTGCATGTATTTTGCTGTAAGCTTGGCTTGATATTTTTTGTTACCAACATAAAAATAAATAGAAACATTATTGATTAATAATTGGGTTATTATACTATAATCTTAATGCTAAATCCTTATTTTTTACACATACAGATGAAAAATAAATCGAGAAGATGTATATGTGAGTAAAATATGATTAAAGAACATTTTAATAATGAAGAAAAAAGTAGATTTATTTTTAAAATTATTTTAAAAAATTCATTCAAATTAAATTTATTTTAAAATTTTTAATGCTTAATTTATTATTCATTATTATAAATTCTTGAAATCTATTTTTTCCCTTTTCGGTACCACATGGCAATTGTAATAAGACTCATTTAAAATGAACCGAGTGACTACAAATGTAATGTATGGAAATAATAAGACTGTGTACTTTCATCAAGCACACAAAGTTGCATTGCACGAAACTTCAAAACTTGAGTCATCAGAAAGTGAAAATGAAAATCGTTCACTAAACTTCTTCTGCATAAGCTTGAAACAAGTGAAGTAAAGTATAGAAATGAATCCCTCTTTTGCTTTGTCATGTCTCACATTATTAACAGCCAAAATCTTTTAATTTGAAATTATTCAAAGAAGATGATAATTTAAGTTTCTTCCGCCACTCTTAAACAGTCAAATAATTCAAATTTATAAAATAGCTAGTCACCTTTGGCCACCTGCTGGTTCGTCCGGCATTTTAATTATATTTCATTTAAGTCAAATCTTTTCAATAAAATGTATGTTTATGATTCCGTCAGATGTCAGACATTAAACCCCTGTTACTTTTAATAGTCCCAGTTCTGTTCTGTTCACTGTGTACATGAACATTCCTAATGGAGATCCGTTCTATGGCATCTTGGCGCTATTACGTCCAGTTCATCTATCTTCTAAATTTAGTGGTATTCTAAATTCACTTTTTTATTCATCCTATAAACTGCATAGATATGAAACAGAATCTTTTATAAACTTTCGACGAAGGAAGAAAATGATGCTGTCAAATATTTCATGAAACAATGAAAACGATTTCGGTTTCATTCACAACAATGTTGTGAAATATATTTTAAAACATATTTAGAAGTTCATTAAATCTACATTAAAGAATTTGACAGCATCACTGAAAAGTCAATTTGGGGGTCTTTAAAACGGTGTAAAATCATTTTTGTACCGAAATATTTTCGGAAGTTATCACGAAAAACATTAAAATGTAGCTTTTTCTTAAACTTAATTACAATTTATGATTAAAATTGAAAAATCGCACCGATATGCATATTTTCACCCTCTAAAGTTAGTCTGGGCTAAATATTGTGTTTCTAAGTCAAAGCGTCTGGCCTGTAGAACACTAACATACGCACATTCATTTTTATTATGAGGTAGAAATACTATGCACAAAGCAATATGAATGCATAAATGGAATTTCTTAAAAAGTGAGGCTCATTACAAATAAATGCCTGTTTTGTTCAAGATCAGAATATCTCATTTTTCTGTTTGAGAACAAATACATCATGACACAGAGCACCAACAAAATATGCAAAAAATTCACACACCCAAATACATAGATACACATGTTAAACATACTGAATTTATTTTTATTTCAGAAAAAGAGTTTGTTTCTTACAGTTTAGCTTAAAATATGTTGCCAAATGGAAAGGAGCTGTGGTTTCGAGATTTCCCTAGCTTTGTATGCCATGAAATCTGGCTGAAGCATTTAGTGGGCCTTTTCGTGGAATGCCAGCTGTACTCACATGTTCATTATTAAATTCGCGACATTGCATTACAGAATAATGATCGTTTAAATTAAATTACCGTCTGCTGAGCTTGTGTAGAGAATTCCATGGCACGACATATTCTATCACTTCTGTTTTTTTTTTTTTTTTTTTTTTTTTTAGCTCACTTGTTAAAGTTCAATATTGTTCTGGCTAATATGGAATACTTGATCATCTTAAACAACCTACTCCAATTTCATTTTTATGAACTCATTTTTTAAATAAAATGAAAGAAGAATACCTGATTCCAGTTCCGATTCTTTCATCCTTATTTACCAGCTAAATTTCTAAAGCACAAGACTCGCAACGAGAAAAATCTGAACCACCCAGCGCAACTATCCTTCTTGTTTTGAATCGTTCTCACTAGTTCAAATTCCATTCTACGAATCGTTTTTCTGCCGGAATTGGCCAATTTCCTCCCCTGAGTCACAAAAGAGCAAAAAGAATGACGCCAATCATTCTATTATCTGGTCACAAAGTTGCCGATAAAACGGAGAATCTATCAGGTGGCAGTTAATGTCTATCATTATCTGCTCCCTGCCATTGCGCAATCCTAGGCAGTCACAACGATTTACTTTTGGAATCTTTGAATTGGCGCTTCATCGAGCTTCGATGTTTTTGAAAACGGTAGAAGGGCGCAATTTATCTGTCAGATTTAAATAAAAATGCACTGCATGAAGAACAAGAGAGAAAATTAATTTTATTAAAGACCTTTTTCAAAAAAAATGCTTTTATTTATGGATTAAAAAGTAAAATTATTATTAGTTCTTTACTAGCCGCTTTTGAGGTCACCGGAGATACTGGTTACGTTTAATTTCAGTTAAATCGGTTAAGCTACGACTTACTTCATGGCCCTGTTTCCACCAAATTGTCAAATATTAAAGTACATATTATTGTTAGTTATATATTGTATATATTATTTCAATTGCTCTATGTATATTTCATTCATTGTGCACAAGAACTTAACTAGTCTCATGACATTACAGCGCTATTAAAAAGTTAACTGTTTGGTTCCTCTTTTCTAAATTTCGCAGTTTTGTCACTTTAGGGAGAGCGGGTCCATCTTGTAAACTACACAGATTTTAAAAGAATTTTTCTTCTTTTAGTTCTCAACAAGGGAAGAAATTCGCTTGATTAAATATTTCATGGAACAATGAAAATGGTTTGAATTTAAAAATAAAGATGCAACCGATTATTCAAAATTAGGTAAAAAAAACTTTGGTAAATATTGCTTGAAAATGTTAAAACTCTGAAGATTATTCGTTTACCTTTAAATAATGTTTGATTATGAAGTTAAATATTTAACAGGAACAGCTAATGTTGAAGTTGATATATTATCAAGGCATCCTACTGCTCAATACCTCTATCATTCTGTACATTTACTGAAGTTGGATGAGATAAAACACTGTCAATAAATAGACAATTTGGACGATATTAAATATAAAAATATTAATAATATACTTGCATTTAAAAAGAAAAATCTTTTTAAAATAGCTGTACATTTTTCTCTCAATGAAAATGTTTTACAAAACGCTCATGAATAATTTGGCATTTATGCATTCAAAAAATGATAAATGATCTAATTACTACCCAATATTATTGACCTAATATACTCAATACATAGAGGTTTTATTAAGCATTTTGATGTTTGTCAATTAAATAAGAAGAAAAGGAAAAAAGATTTTGCCTTTAACAGTCTATGTCCCCTATAGATCGTCTTTTGGAATATCTTTCTTTCGATACTGGTGGAGAATTAAACCAATAAAATTCAACAAAAAAATTCTTTATATAATAATTGATCAGGCAACCAGATATATTTGGGATTTTCATTCCAAAAATGAATATTCTGAAACTTATATTTATATATTAAAACAGGTTATTCGAATTCAAGTGCCTTCAAAATTATTAACCGACAGAAGTAGATATCTAAATTCAAACATTTCCTGAGAAATTAAAGTGTCAAATATCTGTTAACCACTTCACATTACACACACACACACATAGCGGAAATGTGAAAGAATAAATCAGTCAGTAGTAACCAATTTAAATGTAAGATCAATTCTTCTACGAAAATTTCTTGAGCTAAACTTTTAGAACAAGTAATCAATGAATATAATTTAATCCTTCATTCTGTTACAAGATTTCCTCCTGTATACCTATTGTTTCGCACTTTACCTCATTTTTCTCCCTTAACTCAAAATCAATTCTGTCTTCCCGTAGAAAAAGCTAGAAAATGAGCAAAAAAAGCCTAAAATAAGGTGCCGGAGTCATAGATTCGGCATTCATATTTGGTGACATTGTAATGTATAAGGAATTTAATGAATCCACATCGTAGAAAATTGTCATATACTGAAACATAGCAATCGTAATGTGGTGCGACTCTTGGATCAACCACACGATTAATTTCTATTTCTTTCAATTTTTATCCAAGATATTCTATTCTCCTCTTTGAAAACAAATATTCGTGGATGAGAGTAGAAAGAAAACAAGAATTACATTCCCTTTTTTTAATGTTCTCATTTTAGGACGTTGGGCATTATCAAGAAACTCTTAGTTAGCTGCCTAATGGGATATTGAATCTGTGTTCAGTTGGAGGTGCTTAATGAATTCCAAAATCAGTGCCTTTTTAGATATTTATTAATGATGGCATGGGTGTATAGATACTAACTAAACTATTTACAAAGCTTAACGTTCATGGCATTCCTTCTAAATTCCATCCATTGGGTTCCGTACCTGCCCCGCAAGTTCCCGTTCTCGGGGGAGACTCTTAACAAACACTATGCAAACATCTGTGCCATCCGGAAGTGCCATATGTGCACAATCCGCAACATGGAATAAGTTTTTGTTTGCAAATGTACGTAAACATATTAAATTTTTATATCATTTATTTCAGTATTAATGTTTATTATAAGAGTATTTTGAATTTCATATTTATTATTTTTATATCCAATTGTTTTACATAGAATCATAATTATACTGATATTTTATTATATCAGTTCAGTTTAATAGTTTAATATTTTATTCCTAAATCCGTAATTTTGATCAGTCAAATTTCCTATTATGACACACTATATGCAAGCAGGCTATAGAGACTATCCTAGACTATCAGTTGAACTTCTACTGAAAACGTGTCCTTACCATTTTTGTATTATGTATTTTATTTTATTAATATTTTTTCTATTATTATAGATCATATTTTACATATTTTTTTGCAACTCGTTTTATTTTTTTTACATCTTTAGTCCCTTTCTTGAAAATGATTTTTACATGAATGTAAAGATAAAAGGAAACTTGTGTATCCCTTTTAATATGCATTTAAATTTTACTCTTTAGCTTGGGAGAGTTGTGTGTCGAAGGGTCCCAAAGCACTTCCACGTCTTGCAGTGGTGAGGAAGGGGTGAATAATAATCAAATTTAAATCCTAATTCATTTTATATGTTTTATCCTAAGTTAGCTCATAATCCTTCACTTTAATACTTTAATCTAAAATTTTCTTTTGTTCCTCAACCAAACTTCACTTTTTTTTATTTAATTAATTATAACACGTGTTATACAAAATGAATGACTATACAGGGGCTATTAATGAGCAGAAATAAAAACACGCAAATGAATATGTGATGAAGGATATGTGAAAAAAATCTTATATCTTTAAACGAGCAATTCTTGTGTGTATGTATGTGTGTGTGTGTGTATATATATATATATATATATATATATATATATATATATATATATATATATATATATATATATATATATATATATATATATATATATATATATATATATATATATATATATATATATATATTGTTGTCTTTCCTAAAAAACGCTATTATACACACACAAAATTTATAATTAATTATTAGAATAAGAATATTCAACTTCAGCTACGAAGTGTGGCCAGTGCAGTATAGTGGTCTGAACTACATACGTGTGTTACAGGTTCGAGTCGCATTTTTTGCTTTATTTTTTACTTATGTATTTATATTTAATGTTTTAACTTTTTAAGTTTATCGGTATAGGTGTCTTTCCTGAAAACACTTGATTTTACACACACACACACACAAAGAAAAAACATTTTTTTTGTGTTAGTTATTAAAAAAAACATTTTTTTATAACTAACAATTAGAACCTTTTTTAACTGCTCTAAAAACGCGATTTTAAACACACATATATATAAAAAAAAACTTTTTTTTTATAACTAACAATTAGAGCCTTATTCAATCTGCTCTCATGCTGATAATGTCATATATCCTCATCTCGGACCCGATTTCACATGGTAAAACTCACTATAAGTTCAAAAATATAAGTAATGATAAATAAACTGTAAAATGAATACTGTAATGTAGCATACTGTTTCGAATAAATGTTAAACTATGTGCATTCGTGATTTTTTTTTTTTTCATTTAAATGACCAGTTCGTATGTAGGTGAAATAGAAAAATATTCAAATGTAATCAGTAAGTGATTGGTATCTAAATACTTTCTCCTAAAAAAACAAAAAAACAAGGTTTTTTTTTAAAAAAAAAAGAATGCCGAACGAAGCTTGGTCTTTCAGATATTGACATATTAAATGAAGGAAATTTTAATTTATTTATAAAATCTGTTAAGAAGTATTAATCTGTTAGGGTTGTTATGGAAATATTGTTTAGATAATTTCTTAGGTTATGAACAAAGAAAGTAGCATAAATTATTGAAAGAATTTCAGGCTTACCTCCACTATGGCAGCAAAAAGTAATGCCTACAAAGACAATTGAAGTAGAAGCAAGTGACCTGTCAAACGATACATAAACAGTTGTTAAAACAATGTTTAAAAACTCAACAAATGAAGAAGAAATTAGATTGAAAATTCTCTTCAGATATTCTATTTTAAGAACAATTTCAGGCTGTTATTAATATAATAAATTTAAAATATTAATATTTGCTTTTTAATTCATTTTATTTACAGTCATTATAGTCTTCCATGCCTATTTTTGAATTCCAAGTGATAAGTAAAATTATTTACTAATTCCGAAAACTAAAAAAGAAATCAAGCTTCATTTCTTATTTGAATCGAACTCGACACTTTTCCTCTCCTCGATGCGCAACCAACAAGAAGAGCGTGAAAAAATGGCATTGATTACAGCCCACTATCAAACTAGAAAATATCATTTCTTTATTGGATTCTGCATATTTTTATTTTTTTATTTTCTTGTACGAAAAGGAAAAACACTGAAAAATCAGATAAATTTATTGCCCTAGTAGAATTCTGGCACATTTTATACAGAATCTGCTGGTAGGAAGTCTGTTGAGTCGAAAAGTTCAAAATTGTATTTGAAATGTTTCAAAAACTTTTAAAGATGACTATTGATCAAATCTAGCAGCATTGATTGGTATGAAAAGTGCAAGGATGCTAGAGATTGTGGATGATCCCTGATTAGGTGGGTCATGCACTCAAGGTCAGAGAATTGGCATTTGGTAATCCTCATTTTACAATAAGAGACAATTAAGCAAGTTCCCATATCGTTTCATTCTCAACAAGTGATTTTAAAAGATCATTTAAGGTTGCGATTTGTCGCCTTTCGAGAGGTGCCAAAAAGATGATTCCTTTCTAAAATGCATCATTACCTGAGAGGCAAGTCTAATAAGGTGATATCAAAGTCACTCAAAAATCAAGGCAATGGTGACTTCATTGATTTTCGTGATGTTGTGCATCATGAATTCCTATCAACTAGCTAGGTTTCCAATAAAAATAATTATTCGAATTTTTTGTGCTATGTAATGTGAAAACAATTCTTCGAAACTGACCGGAAATGGTCCGAGAAAATTCACGAGTTTTGCTCAATTTCACAGTGAAAACTAGGCCTCATACTTTAGAAACACAATCACAAAAGAGGAATTCACACTTTAGTAAGAAACGAATGAAATAAAAACAAGATGCTGCAGTTTAATGTGCCACATCTGACAGCCAGGCACATTGCACAATGATGTCCCTTACTTGCTATGATATTATGGATGAGATGACATCTCAAAAGAGTTCGAAATGTCACGATAAGGTCTTTTCAATTCTAGATGATAAAGAAATTTACTGAGCTTATATTAATTTATTAAAATTTCTACACCATTCCGATATTAAATAGAGAAAGTGATTAGAATGCCGCCTTTGAAAAAATTTGCCGTTCAATTTCATATTACAATAATACCGTTTAATTCTGTTTTTGTACTTAATGAGCTTATGTAATTGTGGAGAATTTTTTCGAATATTTATGAAATTTATGCCGTTCATTACTGTTTTGGAATTTAATAAGCTTATATAATTGTGGAGAAGTTATCAGATTAAACAAGCATTTTCAAATAATGTGCAGCTGTTAAGCGATACATTAAGTAAATAATATTGTAAAAATCTTTCAGATTGATTAGTTAGTAAGAAAAGGCAGTATCGACAGAGAAGAAAGTTCGCAGTTTTTATTATTATTATTATTATTTTAATTTTCGTAAAAGAAGACTAGGAAAGAAAGCTGTCAAAATTTCTTTATTTTCCGTTCTGTGATTTGAACTTAAAACGATGTCAATCATATCTCCAAAAGTAATCATAAATATCCGATTAACAGTTTTCTGTTCTGTCACGCAAAATTTTTATCGCTTATAATTTCTGCGTTTAGTATTTTTATTTTGAGCTAAGTTTATTCGCAGCTAATATCATTCAGTTTAGTTAGTAGAAATTCTAAATTACTTATTTTTTTAATTATTAACGGGACTTTAAGAATATGCTTTAATTGATTTATTAATATGAAATCCGATATTATTTTGATTTTCCCCACATGCCTTTAAATATGGGAGATAGAATCTACAAATTATCAAACTCTACGAGTATGTTTTTTTTATATATTTTGGCGGTATATCTGCCTTAGCTTTATTAATCAAAATATATATTCAAACATTCGTTACTTTATTGTTTATGACAAAATTTGGAAAGGAATCTTAAATAACTATTTGAATTTTGGAAATTTTATGATTACCTTAATATACTGAGAAAGGAGAGAAAAAAAAATTAAATTAAAAAGAGAGAAAAAAATTAATTTTAATTTTTAAGAATGAAAAATTTAAAAAAAAAAAAACCTTGGGACACCCGTTGGCATCTAAAGATGAGCACATTAGGGACACTAAATATGGAAAAAAAATGTACACAAGAGTTGGAGAAAGAAACAAAGTTCTAAATAGGCAAAGTTCTTCTATTTTTACTCAAATTTTTACCAAGTATATTATCACTGAAAGGTAGCGTAAGATTTCAACCTAAAAATAATTTTGAGGCTAAGTAATACACTCATTTAAGCAGAGTAAAGTAATATTTTCACGTACATTTGAATAAATGGGCTTTTTGAAACACTTAAGCACTTTACCATGCACTAACACTTTACCAAAAACAATTTTTCAACAAGTTAAAAACGGAATCGTTGATTAAAACCTGTAAACAACTGATAAGGATTAAAATACGCAAAAAGGCCATTGCTAAAAGGCTTCTTTGTGCGATGAAAGCATTGGCACCTTTATTGCTTTGTTCAGGAACTTTGTATTGAAACCAAATATCATTTTTTTTTCAAAAAGTGGTAAAGTAGTCCTTATTTAATAGTAGTTTTGATGATCTCTTAACTAAATCATGTGCATTTAATAATTATCCCATGTTACATTTAATCTGAAATACATTACTTTATCTTATGCTTTACATCATACTGAAAGAGAAAAGAAAATCTGATGTTCATAAACAATTAAATTACTGACTAATTTTTCATTGTTTAAGAGTAAAGTAAGATTCTTTGTTAAAGAATTATCTTTAATGTTATCACTTTTTTGAAAACGAAAGTGATTTCCTCAAATCCTTCTCGCATACTTTATAATGAAGTTGTTATCTCTCCCGCCCCGCGTAAAATATTGAGCCTGGGTAAGGTAATAAATACCTTGCATGGCATTAGTGAACAACAGCTACGAAATATTGATCTTTGGCATACATTTAGCATTTTTCTCAATGTATTGTGTCATTCGTGGATACTTTTTGGCGATTAAGCCTGAATATGGCTAACAGCAACTTTGTGTTTTAAACGAATTTTTTCCAAAAATTTTCCACAGAACTTCAATTACAATTACAAAATAATATACCAAATTAGATTTATGTAGATCAGTACACTTCCGAGTTATCGCATCGTGAAAATAGAGACCGACAGACGGTCAGCGCTTTGAAGGATTTGTTCCTAAATTTGATACAGATTTACACTTACACCAAATTTTAATCATCAAGCTCTTTCCGTTTTATAACTATCTATATCGTTATATTCTGACTGTAAAAACATGGCCTTGCTCAGAATGGATTTCGCTCAAAATTTGATAGAAATCTACAAAATGAAAAGATCACATATTCAATTTCACTGGTAACTTTTTGAAATATCCTTGTCGCAGATGGGCAGACGTAATTCCAAAAAAAAGTTACTTTTGAGCTAACGTTTAAACGTGGGAGTATAACGTTTAGACTTTATACTCCCACATCTGAAACGTGGAGACTCATCAAAATCTCGATTTCGAAGTTTTTGACGATTGCATTACTTTCGAGAAAGTAAAGAGAAAAGACGATTGAAAGATTTTATGAAAGAATGAAATAGATTTCGAAATTGAAAACTATTGCAGCAATAAATAAATAAATATTTATCTAGAAATATCTTTAAAGTTAAAATTTACGGAAAATTATCAAAAATTGAATATATTATTGAAAGGTGAATTTTTGAATTTTAAATGATGGAGAAATTGTTTTTATGTGACAACATTTTCAGAAGTTATCACTATAATAACCAAAATTTCGCTTCATTTTTAAATAATTAAAACTTTAAAAAAACTGCACATTACTACTCTCCAAAATATATCTGTAGCAAGTATGATAATATAAATCAGGCGACCTGTTATACACGAATGCGCAGACAGATAATAGATGTAATCCCGGTTTTATACTTCATTTTTTCAATTTTAGTTTTAGCAGAGCAAATTGCACAATGGATATTAAATACGGACAATTCTTTCATCTAAAAGGTTTTATAAGGGAATATCAAAAAAATTCATGAAATCATTTCGAAAAATTTAGCGGAATTTTTCTGAGCTTGCTTATGAAGCTCTTGATAGATTAATACTTTAACCACTTAAAAGTAGCTTAAATAAAAACGTCGAGCAGTTAGTTGTTCGAGTAAACGTTTTGATGTACGAGAAAAATTATAAAACAAATATGTATTCGTCAAGGACAAAATGTACTGAGGCTGATGTTCCGGGAATCTCCCCTAAAATGGCAACATATAACTTACATTTCGGTTTTTAAATCATGTTTTACAATATTATTTCAATCGCTTTTATACATTTTAACTATGTTTTTATTAAGAATCATTGCTTTCATTTTTTATACTTAATTTAGTAAATCCAATAGGATAAAGAAGATGCATCGATTAGTAGCTAAATCACATTACATAAATATTATAGGGGTATGGAAATAGAAATTAGATTTATTTTTTATTTCCATGCCACCCGGCATAAAGAGGCTGTGTTGTTTTGGTATTTGCCTGGACCCCATTTATAAGCCTCTAGTCAGTCTAGAGTGGCATGTCAGATACTCAGGTATTCGAAAGAGATCAAAGCAGCCGAATCCATCGCACTTACCTCTCCATCTGCTTTCTCGATTCGATTCCACCGAAGATCAGTCAGGATTGTGTCATCTCACCACAGTTCCGAACTCCCAATCTCTCTCTCTGGCGCAACTTCAAAACAGAATCGAGAATCGAAGGCCGACCGCTTTCTCCTCAGGCGCATCACTGCTGAGGAGAGCGCTATCAGAGCCCAATCGGTCCGAGCAACAAAGGGCGCATTCAGACAACGGCGATGAGTGCGATGCTCTTTTTCGAATCGGCTCGTCCAACCTCAGATCTGACAGTTCTCACACCCAAAGTGATTTCTTTCAACACTTTTTTGTTTCACGATTCGGAAAGAGGCGAGCGTTTATAGCGTTAATCAATTTTAGGTCTCTGACAAGTCACCATTGTTTCTATAAAAATAATGTGTACTCTCATTTATTCGACCTAGTGCGGTAGAAGAATAATCATTAAAAACAGTAAACATATAATATTGTTACGTATTTCCACCGTTGGGTTCGCTTTGATAGTGGGTGTATTGTGTGAGAACACAATCAGCAGGCCTCAGTAGAAAACAACGACGTTTATTTACACGAAGACACGAATACAAAGACGACAAATAGTTACAGTCGAGACGGACACAGGACAGCAGACAGTAGCCCACTAAGTAGTAATAGTCCACAGCACACGAAGCGACCAGACAGAATCCAGCAGGAGAGGGGATCCTCGGAGCTTCACTCTACGGTTTCTCCAACAGCTGAACTGCCTCTTCTCACTTTAGCTGCGGACTCGCTACTTCTCACAACTGGCTACTACATACAAAATACAACGCTGCGTCCACAGTAGACAATAGAATTCAGCATATAGCAGTTCAGAACTCGCTCCACGCAACATTGGCCTCCGATGTTGGTTCGCTATTCTCTGGAAGACTCGTTACTATGCTTCAATTCACGACGACGACACACGATGACCTGAAGCTTGAGAGTGCCAGCCTTTTATAGTTCCTGAGAGGCTGGGCTAGAAGATTCTAGACCAATCAGGCGTATCTCGGTTCCTAATGGACGGACCGACAAAATTCTCGAAGTTTCGAGCATTATCCATTTTGTCGCCAAGTTCATCTCTAAGTTCTAGGATCACTGGCTCGGCATCCGGCAGCATCCGATACGGATGACTGTAAATCAGTCTTTCTTATGATGACACTATTCGTACTGGGAAGCAAAATTACACGTTTGTAACAATATGTTTACTTCTTATTCCATTCCATACGATTAAAGACACATATTTTATACCAATATCCACTCTTGCTCAAATTTTATCTCATTTAGTGTAGACCAGTACTTAATAAATAATTACAATCTACTGTACTGAATCATTTAAAATTTATTATAGAAAATTTATACATCTCCAAATTTCAAGTAATTTCGAAATAATACTTTTTGCCATTAACTCACGGTGCAATCACTTGTCATTTCTTCTCTGCAGTCAGTGCAATATTTTCCCGTACATTATCATTTTCCTAATCTTTATTTAAAAAAAAAAAAATGTGTGCCGCAAAAAACAATTTAAATGCAGCAGAAACAACGGCAAATGAATTCCACATTTATTGATGGATAAGAAGAAATATCTGGAATTAAGTTTAGATTAAATAATAGCTTTAACGTAAAATGTTTGTGGTTAAACACGTGTTTAGATTCAATAATAGCTTTAACGTAAAATTTTAAATTTTCTCTATTATAAATCACTTTTAGCTATTGATAAAACTATAGATTCATAAATAAAAATTGATATAATATGGATACGTAGAAAATAAAAGTAAAAACAAACAGTAAACGTTTGATCGATGCTCTTTAGATTCAATCAAATGAAGTACTGGATTTTCTACATTATTTCTGGGTTTGTTGCAAATGAAGCACTTTCCACTTCAAACCACAGAATTTCTAGTAAAGGCGCTCTCCTAGAGAAGCCTTGCGTGGCATTGGCGTAAAATAATCACGAAATATTAACCTTTAGAGCGAATTTAGCATTTGTATTGAATCTATGGAATGATTTTTGATAATAAATCCCTGGTTGTTATGAAATCGCATACCAAATTTCATATATTTAAATATATCAAATTAAATTTGATATATTTAATTATAATATGACTTAAGTCATTGCGTTTTTGAGATATCACTTTTGCATGTTTCTGAGGGAATAGACAGACAGACGGTAAAACCGTTATCAGATTTGATTCAAAATTTGATAGGTATCTACGCGATAGATTTTAAATATGTGTACGAATTTTATAGATTTAGTTCTTTTCGTTCTTCAATTATCGTTTTAATTTATATTCAAAGAGCCAAACAGGCATACTTCCTCTGACGTATTTTGCTCACAGTTTGATAGAAATCTATAAATTTGGTTTAACGATCGTATTCCAAATTTCATCCGAATAGCTCAAAGCATTTTTTTAGTTTGTCTCAGACAGACAGATATATTTCAAAAAATGCATTTCTCGAATTCAGGGAGTTCTAAATGTGAAGATTCGTGAAAATCTCGAATTCGAATTTTTTGACGATGACAGTGTTTTCTCTACACTTCGTGTGTGAGAGCGAGAGTGATCTCCCTCAATACTAAAAGTGTTATTCCAGAAAACACATTCCGTGGCATTGGCTTCAATAGTGACGAAATGACAACCTTTGGCGCGAATTTAGCATTTTTGTTTAATATATAGCGGGATCCTAGGCGAATTTTTTGACGATTAATTCTTGACATGCAGTATCCGAAAAACGAGTTTGTATTTTAAACGCCTTTTTGCTTACCGATTAAAACAAAAATTTGACGATAAATTACACTTTTACATAAATTACCTTCAAAATAACTCAAATAACTAATTCCTACATTTAATTAAAGGAAATTATTATTTAGCTTTTTTTTTATATTCAGATACTGATACTTTCTTCCATTGTTAAAAATTTACAAAGATATTTTTTTTTTAAAAAATGTTTCTTTTACTCACCATCAAAAGATTGTCAATATTTGGATCTATTTTTTTATGAGACTCTTGATATTTATTCGCACTGAGATCAAATTTTGGGGAAAAAAGATATATAGTTATATTTCATTTTGGATTGTAGTAAATAGATAGAAACACAGATTGCACCAGAATGACGTCATGTGAAATGAAAAATTGCATGCTCTCATCATGGAAACTATATAAAATGAATGTAAAAACAAAATTCCGAAAGTGTTATAAAAGAAAGTTTTTAGAAATCCAGAATAATAAATAAAAAAAGTATTAGCTGTTTTCGCCAAAAGTCGATTTTTTAGAATAATCTCCTAAATAAAATGATTTTTATAAGAATTGCAACAACGAGCAGGAATTCAGATGTATTTCGAATCTGAGGCGAATAAGCGAACGTGCACAGTAAAAATTTACTTTGGTTCGGACGCTAAGAATATAGAATGCGGGAAAAATATAAAGTTGTTGTTGTTTTTTAAGAAGGTTGGAGAAAATATTTTGTAAACATATGCACAAACTTACTATTTTAAGTAAGATATAAAAAATGTACTTGTGAAAAATTGACTTCTTAAACATTAGGTTTCCCATGTATTTATTTTTCAATATATATTTAGGATTTAAAAAAACAATGCATTTTATTACAAAACAATTAGATCTTGAATATGAACTTCACTATCTTCATTTTTAGGCACGCGTTAAATACTTTTTCCGCTCCAATCTATTGCAAGCTAATATTCTTCCTAAAAAAATGGGTTTTTTTAATTCCTTCGTATACAATGAAATCACGCATCGAATTACTAAATTTTTAATTTGCAATTAAATGAACCCCTCAGGGGCTCACCTACTATAGGTGAGTACGGGTGTCCCAATCCCGAGGTACCCAGGGATCTATACTCCCTTTCAGTTCTCTCTCCCCTACGCCTTCTGCTGTCTGCTTTGTCCTTCTATCCCTCGACGGCAAGCGAGGGAGCTCTCCATGAGAAGCTGTCGCCGCTCTGTTTGCTTCTTGCTTCTCATGGACAGCCAAAACCCCACGTGTTTGCCGTGCGTGGCGACCCATTTGAAAGACGGGTGGTGTACTGTGGTCCCCTGTGCATCAATCGGCTGGTCGCTAACCACCTAAGTGGTTAGTTTGCTAGGGATCAAGCGAAGGGGTTACTCCTTGGGCTTGGCGTTAAGGGTGGTCACTGTCCCCGGGGGTAACTCCGAGCGTATAGGTACCGGCTAGCACCAAGGTAAGCGCCGAGGCTGGGAATGGTCAGAGCCGGTAGCTGCCTTCCCTTGTTGGGCTCCGTGGTGGGCGGTGCCGTCGGGCCTGAATTTGTACCAATGTCGTATGGGCAAACGCAAAGCTGCTCCCTTCAGTGGGCAACAAAATGTTTCTACCTTTCCAACAGTACCTAATTTTCCAACCTTTTTCATTATCAAAAGATCATCTGCTACTAAAGATACATTTCATTCAGTCTCTCCGTTTCTTGTTGAAAGATGTATAACTGGCAATATTGGTGAAGTTAAAAGTACTAAAAAACTTCGATCTGGCGATTTGCTGGTCGAAGTACAATCTCGTAAACAATCTCTACAAATTATGAAATTAAAATCATTCAAAAATATACCAGTTGTTGTTTCTCCACATTCTTCACTGAATTCCTCCAAAGGTGTCATTTCCTGTGGGGAGCTATTCAATGAACGGATAGATGCAATAACTAAAGAGTTGAAAGGACAAGGGGTAGCCATGTACGGCGTATATCGATACGGAGAGATGGCCAGCTCCTAAATACCAAACATCTGGTTCTTACTTTTAGTTTCAACAAATTACCAGAGTACATTAAGGCGGGGTACATGCGCCTGTTGGTTCGACCATATATACCGAATCCGCTTCGTTGTTTTAAGTGCCAACGGTTCGGACATTCAAGAACTTCTTGCCGAGGGACATTAACTTGCGCCCGCTGTGCAGAAGTAGGTCACGATAGTTCGGAATGCACATCTAGGGAGAAATGCTTTAATTGTCAAGGTACACATACTTCCTTTTCCCGAAACTGTCCAGCATGGCAGTTAGAAAAGGAAATAATTAGTACAAAAATTAAAAAACAAATTTCTTACTCCGAAGCTCGTAAACTTGTAAAATCACAAACTCCTGTATCTGGAACCAGCTACTCATCTATGATGAAAAAACCACCTGCAACTGATCGTATTCAAAACAAAACAAACAATATACTTACTGATAATAGTCCCGAGTCCGCTATTGTAACGTCATTGCCAGTAGATCTCAATAGTAAAAATGTAAACCAGCCAACTGGTCATGAACATGAAACGCTTCATGTTCCATCTAATGAAATGTCACAGGACCCGAATAAATTTAAAACTGTCACTTATAAGAAAAAATATAAAAAAGATCACAAGCAAAATTCTGAAAATATATCATATTCTAAATTCTGGAAGACTTCACCTCGACAAGTCTCCCAACCTATGCCAGACTCAAATTTGAGCTCGTTGATTAATTCTAAATCAGCAGATAAAATGGATGAAGCCAAGCCTGAGCTTGAATTCATGACCACAAATAAACCCAAACCAAACACTGACAGCGAAATAGAATCGGATAATGCAATAGAATACAACCCTCATGAAACAATTGACGAAACACCACTTGCTGCGGAACATTCTACCGATTCCACCACAGTTGATAAAACTGTTTTTAAACAAAGACCCCAAGAATGTCAAGTTAAATGGATTAATCTTAAAAATTTTTACAGTGAAACTTCAAGTACCCCTATACATAGCAAATACTTGAAGAAACACCGAATCAAAAGATTGCAATGATTTTTTCTTTTCACTTCGTTTTGTAATTTATTGTACCTTTTTTTATCTTATGGAAGATGCATTTTCACCATTTTTTAAATTTCATCGATATTTTAATCTTTTAACATTTTTGGAAAAAATTTCGTTACGGGATGTAATTGGCATATTTATAAACGCTGAAACTATTCATTATTGGATGTATTTCTTTTTATCACGAGAAATTATAAATTTAAACTGATTCAATTATACGTGACATTTTTAAAACCATTTGTTTGGCGCAGTATAGCCATATTTGACTCTTGCGCCATTAAATCTCAAAATACCAATACCATACCAATTAAATGAAAGCATTAAATAGTTTAAAGTGTAAAAATCATTTTAAAATGAATCATCCCTTCTATTATTCTAGAGATTAAAATAATAATAACTGTCCTAAATGTGGCAAAATTTGCCAAAATAATTAGGAAGTTAAGCAAATTCGTATGTCAAGGAGTTAATGTGTAATATATAAATATTCTATAAATAACTATTTTAATAATCGTTTTATCAAGACATCTTTATTCAAAATCTATTACAAATTTAGAAGTATCTCAAATTATATGTGTTTACGTGAAGAGTAATTGAAAGAAAAAAAATGAAAAAGAAAATAAAAAATACATTCCCCGATTACATAGTTATAATACTGAATGCAGAATCTGAAGAATTCAGGTAGCAATTTGTTTAACAAATTTAATGAGTACTTCGATAAGCTGTTTTAGTGCAGCTAAAAAGCCACCATTCCACATATATTTATTTTTTTGTCGGCAATTGCAGTCGGTAATATTTCTTTAGTGTAACACTACAGCCTGATAGATTAATCTGCAAAAGAAAGATATTTTACTCTTAAATAAACTTAACAGAATACAATTAATTTATTCTAGTGATTTATAATGAATTCACATAATTTGTCTACAGCAAATTAGCTCTTCTTAGCATGCACAGTGCACAAGAATGTAGGGAGAAAAGTGTTTTATTCAATTTATTTTAACCATTAATCAGATTTTGATCTGAGAATTCTCACAGTGAAATAACTTAAATAAATTTATCAATTCCCTACCGAAGAAGTAACAATGAGATGAATTGATTTTAGAACTATTATTCATTGAATTCTGAATTATTGAAAATGGCTCCATCGCCCTATTCATGTGTAATATAAAAGTATATTGCTCTACTTGCAAGTAATGGGAATCGATGAAAGCAATTTTTCCTCATAACTCATGATAACATTTTAGCTGAAAAACAAAGATTAATCTGCAAAAATGCGACGTCTTATTCACTTACCAGCTTATTCATTATTCTGCTAAATATAGGTCAAATTATAAGCTGAATGAACGATATTTAAATCAGATGGCCGAAAATCTGTGAACTTAATATCGCCGGTATCCATAGCATTTTCTTAGTTGACCAATCAAAATTATTTGGAAAAAAGCGATATCTTATTCACCTGTCAAATTATCCGTTATATTGCAAAACATAGTGCAAATTTTAAATTGAATGAACGACATTTAAATCAGATGTCTGAAAACTTGCGTACTTCCATTGTATTTAGTTCACAGTCGGCGTTCAGAAATTGTCAACAGAATAAGATATCTTATTCATCTTGTCGGATATAATGCCAAAAGTAATGCAAGTTATAAACTCGATGTACCATATTTCAATCAGAAGTCTGAAAATCTGAGGATTTAACTTCTGCCACCCTATTGGTTATTTGCCAAATATAGTGAAATCGCTTTAATCGTCGCTTGGATATTTCGCTTGTTTACAACATATTAACTTTAAGCTAATTTTTAAATTATCATATTCGAGAATGTGCAGCTCTCCATAACCATCCTGAAGTGGTGAAGACCTTTGCCGATGAAACTCTTAATCTCTCGCCGATGGGGGGGGAGGGGGGCAAACGGTTGCCAACAGGGGGGGGGGGATTGTCCCACTTCTTAAACCGCCTCTGATATATTTTATATATATATCAAAGAAATATCACTGTGGGATAAGTAATAAGATATTTATCTTATTACTTATCCCACAGAGAAGGCTTATAATTTCTATTAACTTTTAAAAAAATATTCAAACAGTTTAAAAATCTTTCACCTATAAGACAGTGTATTTCTATTTTATTCTCTCCATCGAGAAAATTTGAGCGAATTAAACAATTGTACGAAGAAACACAGCAAGAAATGGGGTCTAGTTATACATGGGGTGATCCAAAAAAAAAGTTTACAAGGCAAAGGAAAAATTCTTTATCAACAATAGACACAGGATACAAATGGCAATTAAGAGACATATGTGGCGGTCACTTCTCTACATAATCACCAAACCTGTTGAGGCATTTATCAGTCCGCTGGACCAATTTGTTTAATCCGTCTTGGTAATAATCAGGTCCCTGGCTATTGAGCCAGTTTTCGGCACCTTTTTGAACATCACTGTCTGATATGAATCTTGTTTCGGATAAGTGTTTCTTCAATGTTGGGAAAAGGAAATAGTCAATGACAGCCAAATCGGAGTTGTATGGGGGTGGCTCCAGACCTACCACTTAAACGTTTCCAGCAATCTCTCTGCCCGCTTCAAAAGAATGACACCATTTCGCCACCTGTTGTCTACTCATTGTTTCGCTCCCTTACACTTCAGCGATTTGTCTGTGAATGTCCGATGTGGACACATTCTTGGCTCATAGAAATCACATCACGGCTCGCACCTCTGTGCGAGACCCCTTCTCCAGACGTCTTACCATTACTGTCGCTGTTTCAGGTCTCAGTACTAACACTATCTGCTCGAACGACTGGTCTAAGACAATAGCGCCATCTGTCTCCACTCTGGGTAATAATATTCGCATGCACAATTTCTACTTTCGAAATGCTGCTTGTAAACTTTTTTTGGATCACCCCTTGTAAATTGACGGTCTTTATTTATTGAGATTTAAACTGTAGTTTTTTTTTCTTCAATTATTTATGATTTAATCGTTGTATTTCCAGTGAATTAATTGTTGCAATGTATTAGATTCTCATTCCTTTTTTCATTTTTATTATTATTAATTTTTTGTTTTTGTTTCACATAACCGGTCTTCTTTAGATATCTTTCCATTTTTGTTTTCCATTCGAATGAAGAGGAACATTTTCTGTTTTGACTAATTGTAGTCTATCGGAAACGGGAGAATACGATGAAAGGCCGAGTAAAATCAATACCGTTGCCACAGATATTTCTGAAAAAAAAAGGCGAAAATCATCATTTCTCATGAAGTCAAGTAAATTAAAATTGATATATGCACTGAAAATATAGGTGCATGTTAATCACAAAAACTTTACTTAACTTTCGACAATCTTCTTCAGAAGAATGAAAATTACTTTGTTACAAAAAGCAAAAAAACACGATAACAATTCAACACATTGATAAAAAGTTGTTGTAACTTCAATCATAAAGATCGCGAATGAAATGGAAAAGAGCAAATTCCAATTCTTAAAATTTTCAGGTTCACAAAAAAGAACTTCCAAGGATCAATTATGGAATTAGAAGCTACATATCGTGAAAAAAGCCGACTTTTCGAGTGCATTTTAAAAATATGAAAATACGAGGAAATCTCAAAATTTTTCATAAATACTTCGACTTTTTTCATTACCAAAATAACTGTTCTAAAAATCAGCAATGCTTCAAATGCGGCTGTGATGAAATAGATCATAACTGCACAATTACCGTTAAAAATTACACAAAATATCAGATTGCACCGTTTTGTTAACAAATGCCTGTCCTGTTCAACATTGTGAAAGAAGAAAGAATTAACAAACAGAAAAAAGAAAGGACGTGGTCCTGGATTTGATTTCGACTAATAATGTGTACATCTAAAATATCTCTAATTCAAGGAACTTCAGACATGGATGCAACCCATCGCTGCATATTTCACGAAATATAATGGACAGTCTACAACGATACGTTTAACAGCCATCATTTTCTAGTTGAACTATCTATCATTCAGTTAAAGGAAAAAAAAAGAGGCTACTGCCTGCCTCCTCATTCATTGGGGCCAGTTTGCAAAATTCTTAAATTCTAAATTGGGCATAGTGAACGATAGCCACAACATTCAATTCTTGAAACAATATGAAATCAAGTGAAAGTTAGCAATACTATAACACAAAATAAGTCATAAATATTTCTGCCATGATAGCCTTCAGAATGCTCCTATCTTTTGGACGGAAGAAGAAATTCCTTCGTCTAGCAAGGCTATCAAATCCATATTGCTGCATGACCAAACATATGTCAGTTAACAAAAACAACTAAGTTAAGAGATTACACTGGCCAATCTTTGCAACAAAGCGGGATAATCGAAAACAAACTTTAGAATTATCCGATCATTTCACGTTAGTGGGAAACCTCAACAAGATGCACATCAAGTAATTGTTTTGGAAAACTCCAATATCTTTCATATTAGCCAAGCCAAGCCAACGCCTTCAGATTAATTTTCGGAACTCTCCAATTTCGGAAGTGTTCCCATTTGGGCTTTTCGGAGAAAGACACACAGATTAACGCTAAATTCTCAATCAGGAAATTTTTACAAGAAATAAAACAGGTCTCTGTGTCAAGAAAGAAATAACAAATCGAATACTCCGAACATTTTCAAAGAATAATCTGAAGAAACTCCTTAATATCATAAAGAAATTTTGTTGTCTGGTATCATCCATCCCCCTTTATGGAGGTGTTCAATAAGTACATCTGTTTTAGAATCGGGTAAGGACGTTTAACTACGAAAATCACATAGATCAATGTTGTAGCGTGAATCCGCAATCTTCGACGAAGCGAGTAACAACTCAACTCCGTATTGAAAACAACAACAACTTGGAATCAAACTTGAAAAACGGAACAGCGTTGTGATCAGCAGCTGAAAAGATTCTGAACTGTTTACTTTCGGAAATGCAGTCATTTAAACTTAATATGTATATAGAATAGCTTGTCTTGTCGTAGAAATAAATGTTATAGTTATTTTTTCAAGGAGAGTAGTTTTTTTCAATCACAGTAAAAGAACCCGTGTACCATAGGCGAGTACACGACAAATGTCTCTCATTTTCGAATAAAGAAAAATAATGGAAAGATTGGCATGCTGTTATTCTACAGATTTGTTTTTAAAGCAAAATTCATTTCATCCTCATCATTTTAATTCTATACCATTTAGAAATTGCGAAAGTCTTCAAACCGGTTCTGCTAACTTGCACCAACAAAGAATTTCTTATTGCACCATCGCTTGACATTTCCTCAATATACGACTGTGAGGACTCAGTAGATCGTCCTCACAGATCGATTTTTCTGATCATACAGCTTTCTGGATCCGAGGGTTCTTGTCGGATCGGTATTCTTCAAATCAAATGGAATGTCAAAACCTTTGCATCCTTTTCGAGCAACAGAGGCATTCCATAGGGGTGTTTCTTCTTGCTATTACTTTTCACAGTTCTCATGAAGCCTTTTCCCACAATTGTGAGATTCGTTTCAAATATATCATGAATATTAATATTGTGATATATTTGAAATTATTTCTCCGAGTGTAACATATCATGTTTACGCGAATGATATTTTTATCATTTGCTCTGATTTCAATCTTAAATGTTTTCAAAATAAATTACAAGTCACTCTACAAAAAAATTAGCTTTAAATGTCACACTTGGAAACTACAATTAGACACAGTTTAATCTGCTGAAGCGAATTTTTCCATTAAAAGAACAATACTTAATTTTCATATCTATATAAACAGTGTTTAAATTCCCTGATCAAATAATATTTAAATTCTGGGGATGTTTTTCTTCTCAAAGTTTGCTCTTAATTTTTATTTCAACCGCATAGCGAAGAAAACCTTGCAGAGACTCGGTTACCTCCATAACCTGTCCGGATTCTGGAGTGCAGACGTTATTCACCTGATAAATTTAGTTAATGTTTGTTGCATTCGAAGCATTTGCGAATTGCGAATACGGAGTGCAAATCACATGTTATGCGAATTCATATTCCTGGAAAAAATTGGAAGATCCAAGTGGAAAGTGGCTAACGATATCATTGGAAAAGATCAGAACAACTCCGTATCACCCATCTAGCAATGGAATTGTTGAGCGATTTCATCGTTCTTTAAAGCAAAGTCTCAGATGTCACGCACCCACAAAATGGACTGAATCATATCCACTAGTTTTACTTGGACTCCGAACGGCATTAAAGGAGGATCTGCGGTGCACATCAGCAGAATTGGTTTACTACCCTGAGACTATCTACGGAATTTTTTGAGACCCCTTCACTTAACGTCGAACCTCACGATTTTTTAAAAAAAATTACGAACTGTGATGGATCAACTCAAACCTGCACCAGCTGCATCTCACGATAATTAAAAAGTGTTCATACATCCGGCTTTAAAGTCTTGCACTCATGTGTTCGTGCGCAATTAAGAAACCTTTGCAAGCACCGTATGATGGCCCTTACTGTGTACTCAGACGAACTGATAAAACTTTCAAAATTGAGAAGAACGGTAAAGAATCTACGATCATCATTGATCGTGTGAAGTCCGCGTTCTTCGAAAATTCTCATTAGTTACCTGCACCAATCATATCACCACCATCAGCTGTAGTTCCATCTCCAAAGCAGTCAGTACTTAGCCTTCTCCGTCGACTCCTGAGTTACCTTCGAATACTGCTCCACCACCTTATGTAATCAGATCTGACCGTCGAGTATGCTTTAACCCTCGTTATCTTTAGTGCAGTGCCTGCTGCATTCCAAAGGGGAAAGTACTGTGGTGGACCTGCTGTCATCAAAATGACGTCACAGTTTAAGTTACGTGATTATTTATTATACGTGCACGAGATATTATTATACTGCACCTGTATTTTTTTTTCATTTTTCTTCTTAATGTTTCCGTTAAATAAAGATGTTATTTTTTTACGCCGTCATTGAATTAAATATTATAGACAACATCCACAGATCTCACGTGCAGTTATTTAAAGAAAACAGGAATAAATTCCAAGCTTGGACGTTGGTGCCCTCCAGTGCAAAGGAAAATGTAATAGTTCATCATTCAACAAGAAAATCTGTTTGGCTGTTCTAAAGTTTATTCAAAGTACAAATTTATTTTCAACTATCTATTTACTCAAAGAATTATTGACAAAGCCGGTTTTGCCTTATAAGTCAGTTTAAAGACGTTTTAACTTCAACTTCAATTTTTATGTACGATTCAAATCAAGAATTAAACAATCCATCAAACTTCAAAATTTTCTTCATTTACTGAAGTTTTTTGATATTTATGAACTCCAACTCTCAGGGATTAGAGAATGACAGTCTTTGCTGCTAATAATCCCACATTTTCCAGTTCAATCTATTCATCAAAAAGGGAATCAAGCAACGAAATACTTTCCGGTTTATACAAGCCAAATCAGTTATTTTTTTAGTTTTATGATCACAATCTTTTGCTTAATTAAATCCGATCTGGATCAAAGTAGGCTTTATCAGTACTCTAATGAATCTTTTAAAATAAACAAATGATGTCCTCTGAGATTTTGTTTGACATAAGTAAATGTGTATACTACCTGTCTATTTGAAATTTTGACGGTATCGGCAAAATCCGAAAAGCAAAGAAAAAAAAAGGAAACTTAACTGTTGGATAAATTAATTGTTTGGTGCCAAAAACTAACAGGTCATTTTTTTTTTTCGTTTTCCTTAAGAATAAGTAATAGAATCTAGGTATTAATTTTTTCTTATGTAAATTCCACTCATAAATATGTATATTCATTACCCATTTAAACATATAAAATGCAATTTATTTATTTGAATGCAAAAACTGATAAGGACTCTTAATTAAACATTTATTAGTTGATACATTAACTTGTTTCATAATTAATAAGCAATTGAATTATATATTCTGATAATTTTAGTTTCAAATAGTTGTGCAATATTCATGTACAATACTAAAAACAGTTTAAAAAATTACATTTCTACTAATAATAAAGATGAAAGGGTTTGGGTTGGCACTCTACATGCAAGATTGTTAGAGCTACCAAATTGGTCACAAATATACTATAAATGGTGGGAATGTGAAAGATTTAAAAAAAAAAATTTTATTAATAAAATATTTAGCAGAATTTTTTCTCTTCCCCATCATAACTTCAAAATTATTGCACTAAAATATTTGTTTCAAATTTTTGAAAATTGTCTTTTTAATGATCGAGTTTAATAATCATTTAAATATTTCTTTAAATAAATAAATATAGCTTAATTTTTAATATTACGTTGTTGCTGTTGAATTCAAACCATTTCATTGTGGCATCAAATTTTAATGGTGTATCTTTCTTATATTGTTGAAAGTTGATGAAAAAGTATTATGTTTAATGTCTGTATACTTCACATAATGAATAAAAAAATAAAGTTCAAATGTTGCAAAAGTTGGAAGATAAATGCAAGAGAATTGCATTTTAATTGCTCTGTATTATATAGAACTGGTTACTATTAAAAAAGTTCATGCTTATTATAAACAGAACAGATGCAAGACTAATGAAATATCATGGCTTTAATATCTATGACAATTTTATGCTTGAAAACATTTATTGATGGAATTGTAGATATAAAATTATGTCAAAGAGAATAAATTGAAATTAAATATATTCAGCATATTAGCTGGTCATCTATCTTAAATATAGAAATAGAATTAGAAAACAAATTCTGTAGAATGTTTGATAAATAAGAGAACTGATACATAATTCAATGGAATGAACTTGAAATTTTGTAAACATTTAATGTAGCAGTTTGTATATCTTTGAATTTTGATAATCTATAATAATTTCTTAATTTGCAATTTTATATATTGGAAATCATTCTTCGGCAGTTTTGTTGATTTTGATCAACAGTTTTGTTTTGTATATTTTAAATGATTTCTACGATCTAGAAAGACTTCCCCAAATTGTCAAAGGACAGCAGATGAACTAATGATGAAGTCTGCGAGCTTGTCGTGTGTTAAATTTGAAATTGAGGATTATTCTGATTGTATGGCAAGTAGGACTATGAATAAAGTATATTGGTCATTCTCTTTATCTGTGTAGCTCAGAATTATGTCTTAAATCAACTCTCATACTACTTTAAGACAGAATATTAACACAACTAAATTAACTAAACTAAGTGTGCCAAAATTCACTAAGATGGAAATGAAATTTCATTTTAATTTACTTTCAGGTTTCATGTATCTAGCAATATATTGGCTATTCCATTGTTCACTTTCCTAAATAGTTTTATGCGATTTTTGATTTAAATAAGAGTTTTTAGTGTTATCCTTATAAACATTATTATTGATATTCTTATTTTAATTTTCTCATAATGTCATAACATTTTCTAGCATATGAGCATTTTCATAATCATAGTATATAAGAATTTTCTTTAATATTTTGAATAGTTTTTTTAATTATGTAATTATTATTATGTTGATATTTATTGTTTGCATATTATTACTAATTTAAAATTTTAATTCATATTAAGATGAATGTTTTCTTTTTTCAGTTATTAAAATGTGGCTTGGAAGTTTAAGATCTAGTGTCTGTTTTTCGCTGAAATATACTGTGTCGCTTTTTGCTAATTCAGCTTCTCTAAAAAGTTATTCCTGTTACCTTGGAGAGTTTCATCTACCAAAAGGATATGATACTGGAATAATGGTGTATAATTCTTCTGCCAATAGAAAAGTTCCTTTGGTTCTGAAGAACAAAGGCATAGCAACTTGGTAAGAGAAAAATTTTGAATATTCCATCTTTCACTGCAGGATTATCCTCATCATATTTTAATATACTTTGAAAGAATATGAATAGAATATTAGTTTTTAAAACATTAGATATAATTAAAATGCATTTATGTAATTCAAAATTGTGGAAACTGTACTTATCTCTTATTTGCAAATTATATATATAAATATATTGAAATTTTTGTTGATCACTATTTATTTCTTTTCATTGTAAATTAGGTACATGTGTGGACCTACTGTGTATGATGAATCTCACATTGGACATGCTTGGTATTATACTTAAATTACATTTATAAGTAATTTTTTTCCTCCAAAATTATTTTTGTTAGAAACTTAGATAATTTTCATATAATATTAAAAAAATATATTTATTTTGCTTCAAGGTGGTAATTTTTTATTATTTTTAGAAGTTACTGATGCTTTTTTATTGTTTGCTATGCTTCATGCAATAAATTCTTCATTTCTTCTCCCATAAATTCTTTAAGAGTTTATATTTTAGAATTCATATATTTCTGAAAATATTTCTTTTATAAGACAGTAGTTCATAACAGTGTAATTTAGATCTTCATTATTGTTTCATCAAATTAAAAATTTGATGAAACTATAAAAATGGTATGAATTTTATTGCAATAACTATTGCTAAAATTTAAACAAAAAATATTTTTAAAAAAATTGTTGCAATTCAAAAAAAATTTACTTAACAAATAAATTTGTATCATTGAAAAGAAAATATTTTTTTTAAATTTTAAAATGTGTTATTATTATTATTCAGTAATATTTTTGGAAGTTTTCATAGAAAAATATGCCACCCTCTTACTTAATTTTTAACTAGCTAAAATTTTTATGAAGAAAATTCTTCTTTATTTAGTAAAGTAATAAAAAAAATGTATTCAGAAATAGAAAAACAGAAAGTTAAATTTTGTTTATTACTATTAAAAATCATATTTATGTCTCAGATACAACTTAGAACTTATCATGTCTGAAATACATTCAAATAAGAATGTCAATGCCATTCTCATTGTTGATATTTAGAAGTAGGATATGCAGTCTACTTTTCTCTTAAAAGATATGTGACAATCTCTTGGCAATTTTTGCAGTGCGTTTTGTGTGTTCTTAAATTATGTATTATTGAATTCTATCCCCACAATTTTAAAAAATAACAATCAGCAATAATATAAAAGGGGAAAAAATGAATCTTTTTTCAAAATTCTATTCCAAATAAAGACTCATTATATAAATTTTTAAAACATTTATAATAAATTTTTAAAACATATATAAATTAACAAAAGTACTTTTGACAGTTTGTAATTCTTCTGCAGACCTGAAAGTTTGCTGTTTTCTTATTTTTTAGTCTTTTACTGCTTTTTTAACAACGACAAAATCTTTGCAATTTCAGTGACACTTGATCTTCTTAAGCTGGTGAAAGAGATTTCAATGGAAAGAAATGTTCTTAATCATATTAGTGTACACTGAAATGCTGTTTCATACAAGACAAGATTTGATATTTCTGTTATTTTAAGGTTGTAAAATTCAATGTTATGAAAAGGAATAAATTAGGAAGTCATTAAGATGGAAAATCAACATAGAACAGAACAACTTAGCATCTGACAAAGAACATATTTAATGACATTCATACAAGTGAAGTACAAAAACAGTTTCAGTTATATTTATCCTCTAGCCGCCTTTGGCGACCAGCCGGTTTGTCAGTATTACCGCTCGCTACAATTTTCAATTAAATATTTTAAGTAACTGGTCTCTTAATGGCTTCTAAAACAAAACATTTTTAATCTTCAAATTTTGATAGTCGTACCAAACTTATACTATTGTTTAGATCGTTTCGTTCAATTTACTGTATATATTTTCCTAATGTGTAGTCATTTCCGATAAAACTTCAACTTTAATTTAAAGTGGAAATGCTGAAATTGCAATTAGTATAAAGATATTTTTTATGAAACCAAGCTTTTTATTTTATTTATCATTTTCATTGTTATTTTTTTTATTATTATTATTGAATATGAGTATTGCAAACAGAATCGCTCGGTATTTAAGTCTTATGTGAACTACAAAATATTTTTCATCATTTATGTAATATCTCAAACAATAATTCAACAAAAATTTCTCAGATTCAGCATAAAATTCAGTTTTTAGTTTTGCTTTCAAAAATCAATAAAAATATTTTGTTCCGGCCTATAAATATATTTCAAAAATTATGAAGTCTAAATTTAATGCAGTAAGGTATCAGATTCTGAGAAATATTCTGGACACACCAAATTTTAAATAAATGAATGAATGTTTCTATTTTCAACGATCAACTAAGACTTATTTATGAAGTTTTGGATGTTAAAAATTTAGAAAAACTCAACATTTTCATAATCTTAGGCCAATTAATCTTGAGAAACCTGCGCGCTGATTGGCGTATTTTCTTTGAAATGATCGATGGAAAATCTAAAATTATCCTTTTTTTTTATTGAATAGTGATATTCAAATTTTCATAAATCAGTCAGTTTAAGTGATTGATTTATTTGATTGGAAATTAACTTTTTTTATTTAAAATATTAGTGTTTCAAGAACATTTTGTTATTCGTGATTTCCACAGCAGAAGCTTTATGTAAAATTAAAAATTCGTTATTTATTAGAGCATTTATTGAATCAAATTACATAAAATATAATCATTTTCCATTTAGACCATTTTAGCAAATCTGTGTCTATCTGCTAAACAATTGCTTTTTTACAAATTAGCTGTGTGGCCCTGATTTGAATGGATATCCTGTTCATATTAAACAAAACTTGCCTTAAAATAAATCTGATTTATTGGATTAATAATATAGAGAGTGTAAAAGATCACAAAATAATTTTTCTTGAATTTATTTTTTAGAAAAATTAATATTTCATATTTGTTTCATTTCCTACAGACACGCGCTGAAAATTATATTTTTCAAGATTTCATTTCCAAAAAGATTAGATTTATTTTTAATTGGAGCTTTAATCAATGTGATGGCAACACTTTGAAAAAAGCTAATTTTTTTCCCATGAATGCGAAACGTGCTTGTGCAGCTTAAATTTTATTTTTATTTTGTATGAAAAAAATTGTTGAAAAATATAGTTAAAATATTTATATAAAAAGTAATTAAAAATAGAAATTTAATTTTAAGTTTAAAACATTAATATCATTTAAAAGATAAATTTTTGATCTTTAACTTCATGTAAAAATCTTTTTTTGTGCAGTAATATTTTTGGAAGTTATAGCAGAAACACGCCAAAATTTCGCTTAATTTTTAAATAAATAATTTTAAAATAATCCCCAGGTGTACATTCCCGGCCTCCAAGGTATACACGTGCCAAATTTGGTAGATGTAAGTTGAATGGTCTGGTCTATAGAGCGCCAACACACACACATTGAGCTTTATTATAAGTATAGATTACAATCATTAAATACACAGTTATTATAGGAATTTTGTTTGTACTATTTAATATTCTTCTAAGGTGGTGAAAAAAGCATTCTTTGAAATTTGTAGAAGGAGTTATTTTCATTGAACTTGAATGAAAATACAAACAATAGTAATCAGAAAATGGTTGCAGTATTTGTAGAATATATGAATAAAGATGGGAATATTTACTAAGCACTTATTTTCCTATTGTGTTGTCTCATTGTTGATAATGTCAACATTGAGACAATTTTTCAAGAACTAGTTCTATTTTTTGACAAGAACAACATTCCGTGGAAAATGTTATACAGTTAAATCTGTAACATGTTTAAAAAAAGCATTTTTTAATAATAAAAAAAATTACAAAATTGTAATAATAATCAAAAATGGAAGCAGATAAATATTGTCATGCGATATGTGTGATGATCTCAAAATATTTTTTTAATTTCATTGATTTAAATGTACTTAAAATAATATAATATTTTTGTTAAGAAAGCTGGTAACCACTTATTTTAACTCTCTTTAATGGAAAAATTTTAAATTGAAATGTTTTTTTAAGAAAATTTTTCTTTTTATCAGCTGCTATGTAAAATTTGACATACTTAGAAGGATAATGGAAAAACTTTTTGGCATCAGTGTTTTGCTTCAGATGGGAATTACTGATATTGATGATAAAATAATTAAGAAAGCTCAAGAAGTAAGTTTGAAAATTTGTGAAATTAAATAAATGGGTATTATATCTATGGTAGATTTTGATTTCATGCTTTATTTTTGCAGTCTGATTTGAGTACTTTGGATGTAGCAAGAAAATATGAGTTAGAATTTTTCAAAGGCATGGCTGCTATGGGAGTCATGCCTCCTTCTTCAGTGACTCGTGTAACAGAAAATATCCCTCATATGATATCGTTTTGTGAAAAACTAATAGAAAAAGATGTTGCCTATGTTACAAGTGAAGGTAATGTCTAAATTTCTAAAATAGTAGATGATTTTTAAGTTATTCCTTTCTCTATAATTGCAGCAGATATAGTTTATTTTAAGTATATCTGTTACAAATGAATTTATTTGGATTTGAGTTGGAGGGAGTGTAATAAAATATAATTTCTCGATTTAATTTTTAATAAAAATCAATTCTCTCTTTTTTTTTTTACATAAATCTTTTTTTTTTCCTTATTGATTTTTTTAAATCTTTAAATTTAGGAAATTATCTTTCCAAATATGGTGTATACCATGATTTTAAAAATAAATGACAAATAATTTTTGTTTTTATAATGCTAAGAATTCAGTGGGCTATTATTATATTGCTTATTTGTTTGTTTTTTCATTTTGTTGAAGGATATACATTTGATCAATTTGATTTATAACAATTTATATTACTCCGCTGTTATTTTTATTGTGAAAGCTTTGATATACTTGATAATATGAAGAACAAAAATATTAACATTATATTAAATATTTTTAAAAGTTTTAATCTTCATTGAATTAATCTTCATATGCATTTTTATGAACTGCATATTCTTTGTTTTTAAATTTTCAGGCAATGTTTATTTCAAAATTTCTAAAGCTGTTTCTGCTGAAGTATTAAATGAATTGCCCCAAGATTCTGATATAAATTTGGATCCATTAAAAGAAGATGGACGGGATTTTGCTCTTTGGAAAATAGTTAAAGAAGATGAACCTTATTGGATATCTCCATGGGGAAAAGGAAGACCTGGCTGGCATATTGAATGTTCTGTGATGGCAAGGTTAAAATCATATTTATGTATTTGTTTAAATGTTGATGTAAGATGAGATGTTTTTTTTACAAGTTTAAGCATTTGTTCAGAAAATTTTATCTGTTGAAATTATTGTAATGCATATAAACATTCATATTGTGTCTTATCATTCTGTGTCAAAAATGGAATCAGTTTATTTTCAATATTTCAACATTAAACTATTGTTTTCAGGCTTTGATGTAATTATAGGAATTAACTATCTGAAAAAATTATTAATTTCTTTTATTTAATTACAAGTGTAATGTGTTTTTTAATATAAATGATTGATTTTTTGTTAAGGTTTTTTTTTTTTTTTTTTTTTTTTTTTAATCTTCCTTATTTTATTCTAAATTTGTGCTGTCTAACATGCTTATGGATGGTAGATTTTAAAAACAAATCAAAATCTGCAATGAACTTATAGCCATAACTATAAATTTATGGTTAGAAGCCTATTGGCTTATAAATTAGATCATTTATATATTTTACATTACAATGAAATTACATTACACCATACTATAACATTCACATTTGCAAATATGTTTAACTATGCTCATGATTCAAAATAGTTTCATAGAATAATACTGGAATTTCAGAAATTTTTTAAATGTTTTATTTTTTCCTATTTTCCAACATTTGTAAAAAAAAAAAAAAAAAAAAAAAAAAAAAAAAAATCGTGAGCATGCTTTAAATCAACATTTTTTAAAATTTATTATTCATTAATGTTCCTTTTTCATTTACAGTAAATTTTTTTAAAGTTTTTGCTTGAAAAGTATTTTTGTGTTTGGAAAAGATCTCAAAAACCAATTCTAGCAATAATATTACCTCTCAGTCAACCTGCAAAATGTGCATTATGTTGTGTTGCAATAGGATGAAATCATGCTTGTGATAAAAAACACTCCACAATAGTTTTGCACTATTCTAAAGTTGCTGCAAGAGTGATTATTTTTGTTGCATGAAGTCATTAAAAAAATTGTATTAGGTAGATTATGATGGATTTGAATATTATGTGAAAAATTTAATTAATGGTTGATTAAATTTATGTTCTAAAAATAGTTGCTATTACTACAGTTCCATGGTGATCATCTGAAGCCACCTGTAGTCTAAACTATCTAAAAGCTAGTTTCAGTCAGTGTGGCAGTTGGATTTTTTATTTTAATTTTAACTTAGTTTGATTTTAAAGAACAAGTATTTCATGTAGGAATTTAAAAATGGCTCTTGTATAAATTTGTGAGTCCTCACACAGTCACTTAAAACAAATAAAATTTTAATTGAAAAAGTCATACTAAATGAATAAACCCAAAATTGATTAAGATTATTAGGTCTGATTAGTTTTGCTGAGGACAGGCATCAATAATAAGTGCATAAGTAATGTACAGTTTTTTAAGGATTTAATACTTAATGAAATTTTTTCAAAAATGAAACAAATTTTCAGTAAAAATATTGTAATAATCAATTTTATGAGTCCTTAAAGTTAAAAACTTGAAACATAATGTATGTTAATTCAGATATTGCAACTAACATATTACAAGATGTTTTTTAAGCTCTAGTGAAGTACATATATGAAATTGTATAGTATTTCATTTAAATACAAAAATTTATTTTTATAGGTTTGCATGAAATATGTATGAAGAACATTTTATATATGTAATATAGAATCATGTGTAAGTATGCTGAATTCGATTTAAAAAATCTCCATATCTTTTTATCTAGTAAAATTTTTGGCTGCCATCTGGATCTGCACTCAGGTGGATATGATCTTCTTTTCCCTCATCATTCAAATGAGAAATCACAATCAGAAGCTTACCATAATTGTTCACAGTGGGGCAATTACTGGTTACATTCAGGTTCATTTTGCATTTTAATTTTGTGAAGTTATTAAAATATTATATCATATTAGCTCAATTAAAGCTATATAATATTAGCTCAATTAAAATATTAATTCAATTTTTTTTTTTTAAAAGATTGGCATTTTTTTTTAAAAAAAGAAATTTCTTCCATTGAAGAAAATATTTACAGGTGTGACACCAAGAGATAAAACATTATGTGGAGGCATTGCCAAATTCAACATTTTTACTGTAGAATTTTTTCTTTTTGTATTATTTTCCTATTTGTTATTATCTCATATAGGAAAAATACAAAAATAAAGCATATTTACTGCCTAAAAAAAAAAAATCACCTTGAAATTTCAAAGAATATTTTTATTTCAGATAGCCTAAAAGATGTTACATTTGTCTCTAAGTGATTATAAACACCTCTTTGAAATCCAAATCCAAAACCAATACTTAAAAGCTTTTAATGATTTCATTGGCAATTTTTGTTGGTGGGTGGCACTTACTGATTGTCCATGATGGGATCTCTTCCCACTAAGTGTTATAAAGAGGTTATCATGGAAGGAATTTATTTCAAGCTGGTAGAAGTACGTTCAAGTTTGTTACATTGGTGTACTCAGAACCCAATTGGCTATGCATTGTATTATGACATTTAATTTTCTAAAACAAGTTCAAAAAATAATTAATCAAATTCATAATTATTAGTATACCCAATTTCTCAAAAATATTAGATATTCCCGCCAAATGTATATGAAGAACAACACTAATAAAATAAAGAATATGAATCATTATTTATATACCTAAAAATTGTACATTAAAGGAATAAATCAATTAAAAAACCCAAAATAGCATTAAGATGTAAGAAATGCTGTAAAAAATTATTTGTTTTCATCTTTGTTGTACTAAACTCAGATAAGTAATTAACATAAAATTCTTTAGAATGATTCTCTTTACCAGTAAAAAAGTTTTTCTCAGATATATTGCAACATTTATATTGCTCTGTATCTACAAAAATGTGGGAAATTTTACAAAAATAATTCAATATTTCCCTTTAACCATTATGCTACACTCATTGGGAAGTCAAAATATATTCTATTAAAGCACTGTTCACACAGTGTGAGCAAACCTGTAATGATCTAGAAGAATTTATTGATGCAAATAATGATGATACTGTGATATCGGAAGCTGCAAGTCTATTGGATTCAATACAAGAAATGCCATTTATCTTATGTTTAATAATATGGTTGACAATATTGTCCAAAATTAATCCTATTAATAAACTGTTTCAGGCAGAACCAATTGTTATTGCTTGATATAATTTATAACTTATAATTTGAATATTTCAGAATGCTTTCCTGAAAAACGAATGCGAAAAAGATCATATTCTGAAATAGCAGAAGATGAAGTTATAGAAACCTCGATAGAGGAATTTAGATGTTATTTTTTACACTATAATTGATACTGTTATTTACAGATACTGTTATTATTGATACTGTTTTCTGTACAGATAGAAAATATATTTAAGAGTATTTCAAATTAATCATTGATAATAAAAAAAAAAAGAACTTTAGAAAAACAGGAATTAGAAAAATGCCTCAAACATTTTGTAAAGCTTTGAAAAATGATGTAAATGAAAACCTAACCCAAGAAATTGGTTTGCTAGGCGATTAGATTTCGAATGAAAAATATGTAAATAATGCACAAGACATACTGTAATACTCACTAAATAATAATTTTAATAAGTTACTTCTAAATGTATTAACTGTGTTAAAACTTTTCTTTATATTGCCAGTTACTATAGCAAGTGCTTTCTGCAAATTAAAATCAACAAAGAAGGTGAAGTTAAGTACAGAATGCTTAAATGCACTGATTATATTATGTACTGAAAAAGAAATTGCAAAAAATTGTAATTTTTCTGAAGTAATTAGTAGCAGAAACAAAATAATGCATAAATAAATATACACTATTAATATATATATATATATATATATTTGCTTTACCAAAAAATTTAGTGCCCCAAAGGGTTTTTTGTGCCCAATTATCTTTATAAGGAAGGCCGGTTCTGTACAGCACTTATAATAACACTATCTTTTTTTTTTAAAGCTGCAAAATATATTTAAAGTATTTTACACCTTGTATTTTAAGTATTTTACACTGTAAAATTGCAAATATATGTTTTAAGATTCTGTGAATATTTATATTTCCCATTTTCATATGTATTTATTACTTTTCAGATATGATAGAGCTAGTTTCATTGTATTTTACTTGTAAAACTGTAACTTCAATTGATTTACACACTTCTTTTATTATTAATGAATATGATATATATATATGAGATTTATTTTTTTACACATAAATAATGTGCAGTCTATATTATATATGTACATATAAATGTTACAAATATTTTATACATTTACAAACAAAAGGGAAACTTCAAGTAAAAATTTTATATATATGTTGCTATAATTTAAATTCGTCTATTCATAAAGCTCTAGAATGGGTTCTGTGGCTTTCAACGAAATAGAATTTTGCTAGCATGTAATGTAAATGATGCACTCTTGGGGGGGGGGGGGGAAGAAGAAAGAAAAGAAAGCAAAATTTTGGCAGTAGGTACAATTTTTTAAAGATAATTTTAACAGATTTGTTGTTAAATAAATAAAAAAAATTTTTTTATTATTATTAAAATGAAAACTTTCTAATATTTTATCCCATTTACGAAACATGTAATGGGTACTGTGAATGTTGATTTCTCAAAAAATATGCTCTTATTATAAAGGTACTCAACTGTTATAGTTAAAATTTCCCTATTCTGTAGGCTCTTCTGACATTTTAATTGTAATTATAATGATAAAAGGTTTTTCTTGATTTATTTATCAACAAGTCAGTAAAAATCACCTTAAATATTGGCACTGCACTATGTATTGACTAAATTGTTACAATTTGCTTTTCAGTTTTCAGAGATTGCGTCTCATTTATTACATGCTGATGAGATTATATTTCATTAGAAACCATAAAACCGACTTTAGAATCTCTGGAATGGCAGTACTTTAATTATAACAATCCTTTTAAATATAATGAAAGAGTATTTTTTCGTATACAATCATTAGTTGCATTTGTAATAATATAAGATGTATTTTTTTGTAGTGTAAATTAAACTTTGAATGAACTCTTCTTTTTTACTTCATGCTTGATTTGATAAAAATTGATGTATGTTTTTGTTCTGAGAAAATTATAAAAAGTTCGACCTATCTATACTGATTGAAAAAACAAAATCGGTCACATATTCTTGGCCATCAGTATAAAATTTTGAAGTTATATCGTTCAGTGAGTTGTTAAAATGATTCATATTTTTCTGTTGAAATAAAATATGAAAAAAGGAAGAAAACTTAGTTATGTAATTCGCTGAAAAAAATAATAACAATGACAGTTCTCTGAAATGAAATGCAACATTAATATTGCAATAGCAATAGTCCATTCAAGCCTCACAAGATAATAAGTTTTTCTTGTAAATAAGATTACATTCATAAGTCAAAAATATAATAAGTTCCTTCATAAGTCAAAAATATAATTGACCCATTAAATTTTTTTTTAATTTAAGATTATAAGTTTATATTAAGTTTATATTATAAGTTTATATATATAAATATTATTGTTTAAATGAGAAAAAAAGCAATTTTATGAGAATAAGATGTACAAACTTTAAATGAGACCAAGCAATAAACTTCTTTAAAATTTTAATAAAAGATTTTGCTATTTAAAATCTCTACTTTTTTAAGCTATTTCTTTTAGTTATGTAAAATGCAATGAATAAAATAGAATATTTTCAAAGAATTAGAAAGAAAGAAAGTAGTAGTTGAAGAGCCAATGATTTACAGGTTTATAAAAATTCAATTTTTTTTTCTGTAGATTTTACTATACATGTTCAATTTTTCTAAAAAATAATTTTTAAAAAATGTATAATGTTTCAGTTTTTAAATTGTTTATAAAACCAATGAAATATTTTTTATATAATGATGCTCCATCAGCCTAATCTGAATTTTTCTTATTGGTACATTCTTAAAATTTCAAAAAAAAAAAAAAAAAAAAAATGAAGGACACAGGAATGTCTCTACTGAAAAAATTACTTTCATCAGTTAGATTATCCATATCACATAAGAAATAACTGATTAATGCTGTAATGTCATGATATTTGAATTATTTATATCATTTCAGGTCTGTTACAAGTAGGAAATGAAATAAAGATGTCCAAATCAATCAAGAACACTGTATCTATAAAGGAATTTTTGCGTGAGCATTCAACAAATGATTTTCGTATTTTGTGTCTTCAATCCCCTTATCGCAAAAGTGAGTTCTAATTCAAGAATTCTATGTCTAAATTTTTTTTTTTTTTTTTTGTTCAGTCTCTTTAAAAATATTGTTGCGAAACTTTTTAATTTCTGTAAAATCTCTTGCTGTTTCTGAAATTTAAATTTTTGCCACCAATATAGCAAAAAATTGATTGACAAAAAGGTAGGATCTTAAATAATTCACATTTATTTGGATTCTTCACAAACATATATATATATAGGCCATTATTAAGCAGTTAGTCACTGCTTAATTGCAGATATTGGTTAACTATTTGGGCTCTCAGAAATGTTTACAGCACAATTTTAATATAGATTCTTAAATATTTTTGGTTTAAGTATTGAGGAATCTAATTGGAAGATTAAGATTAAAAAGAGTTATTCTTGATTTAAGATATTTAAGTCAAATGTATTGCATACTAACTATTTAAAATTGGTATGGGGTGTTTTTGGCAAAAGCATCTCGTTTAGATGAGTGCCAAAAAATATTAATTCTTATAATCATGACAATAACATATTATTATTTTTCAAAATTTGCTGTGATTGTTGTCTTCTAAAATATTTTTGAGTTAGTTACATTTAAGATAGTTATCATTTATGTACCAAATGAAAATAAGTGAAAAGTTTACTTATTGTACTATGTTGTATATAAAGAATGCACACAAAAGAAAATTGTTAAATTATGATTAAAATAACTAATTTTTTATTTTATTATATTTATGTTCTGAAATTCAAATCTAAAGTATCCAGGTGAATATGATTAAATTCAGGAACAAAAATTATTTTATATGTTTGTGCTTCAAAGTTTTTTTTTAGATGTGAATCAACATGTAAATCATTCAAATAATATATTTTTGTTACATTCATTGACTTTCTTTTACATTAGTTAAAACCATATCAACAGCTTAGTTTACTGAATATTGTCTTGCCTTGTCTTTTTTAAAATTTTCTTTTTTGTAAGCATTTAAAACATATTTGTTTTCTAGGCATATTTCTATCATTATTCAGTTTCAAAAATATTATATTCAATATAGTTATTTATAAATATCTTTTATCAAATAAAAAAAAAAGTATTATCTGATTTATTGGTGCATGAGGAATGAAAATGTTTTGATATTTCCATCTCTAGAAATTAAAAATTGCTTCTCTTGAATTTTTCTATCTCTGCCAAATCTCCTCTTCGTAAATATTATGTCTTTGCAAAAGTGCTGTGCCTTTCAGTTTCACGATTCTGCTAACACTTTGGTGTCTGTAAATATATAAACTCATTCTTTTAACAATTTGTAAGGCATCATTGTAATGTTGTGTGAAATATGTCAAACATTCTACCAATGAGAGTTCAGGTTACTTCCAACTTCAAACAATTCAAAAGGTTTTTTTCTCAAACAGAAAAATCTCAAAAGTGAACGTCTAACCTTGTGCGTTATTCATCTTATATCCATTCTTTCAAGCCCTGTTTAGACAACAGGATCATACATGTTTTCCTTATTCACCTTATCTGGTACTGAATGTGACAATAAATACTTCTCCCTCAAAGAAAACCATTTCGCTAGTATTACATCAGTAATGAACGGCATTCTGAGAGCAGTGAATGTATCATCAAAATAATGTTGAGACTTTTCACTTACTTTGTTCTGTGTAGATTACATGAGTTTCATGTGTAACTTGCAATATTGATATATTTGTATCACAGTAGAGCTTTTTTACTCCAATATTTTGTTTTTTTGGCTGTTTGCATTTATTTTTAAAGAAATAGAAATGAGAACAAAAATTTATCTGAGGAAGTTGATTACCCTTGTATTGTAAATGCATGATTGACTTAGCATTGAATAGATTTTTGAAGCTCTCTGGGTCTATATTGCATATGTAATTAATTCCCTGTAGCATTGTGCCAAGAACCATCACTAAATGTAGGCTTAAGATAGTACTCACTATAATACACTATAGCAGCATCACTATGGTACTCTAAAATTTCACAGAATCATTTATAAAATTTTAGTTTGAAATTTTAACTATTTATTATTATTATTGTTATTTTCAAAAATGCTTTTAAATGACTGCTAACTTCCCAGAGAAATTGTTAAATGTGTGCATTTACATGTTTATATTAATTTATAAAAATACAATGACATCATGCTTTAAGTTTCATTAAAATAAAGATTTTAAAATTAAAATTAAATAATGATTTGTGAAAAAAAATTATACATTTGTAATATTAAAATAAAGAAACAGAAAATTAATATATAGAAATTTTGATTTTTTTTTTCAGATATTCTGTATTGTTCTAAAACTGTATTTGGAGCAAAAAGATTGTATCAAAAATTTCATAATTTTATCAATGAAATGGAATTATATAGTAATGGAGAAATAAGCGTACCATTTATTGATGAAGACAAATTGCTATCCAGGTATAATATTTGTTTTCCATTATAATGCAGTTTTTATTCCGATACTTTTTTAAAAATTTGTTTTGAATTTGGTTCTGTGCACAGTTCTAAAATGTTTTGTTTTTCTCTTAAGCATAGATTGCAAAGCACAAAAGATCAAGTCATTTCTCTACTTGCTGATGATTTCAACACTTCTCAGGCTATCCTCTGCCTGACAAATCTAATTGATTCAGTCAATGAAAGCCTTCAATCTTCGAATCATTCTTTTGTTTTTAAGAATGATGTCACTGTTCTATCAGCTTGCGCCAGCTACATTGACCGGATGTTAGAAATCTTTGGGGTTAATGTTATGTGTAAGAAGGTAATTTCAAAAAAATCACCTGCTTTATTCCTTACCATTATATTCTGTAACAGCAATGAGAAATTTTATTATTAAAAACGCTAATGTACTATTTAGACAGAAATAATATATTGTTACAGAAATTCTGCTTGCAAAATTCTGTTAATACAACAGGTTTGCTATAGTTGATAATGGCGGAAAAGTCAACAGCTTTGGAAACAAATAACATTTATTAACATGAATACACAGACGACAAAACACAACCAAGACATACACAGTGGCATTTACAACAAATAGCAGCTCACAAAGTAGTAATTGGTAGTAAAAAAAACCATAACAGCACACAAAGTCGCCTGACGGAACTCAGCAGAAAGAGAGGATTCATGTAGCTATTCACTAAAGTCTGTCTAAATGCCTGCAATTCTCCACTGTCTCCTCGCTTTAGCTGTACTCAGCTGCTGACTCATTACTATATAACTGGCTACTCAGCATACAACTTGATGCTGCTTCAATACTAGACTCCAAGTCAGCACAGGGCTCAATTCTCAATTGCTTGAGCTCCACTCAGTGCTTGCATTTTGCTGGACTGATCCAACTGTTTTGTTGCTAACTATTTATACAATTCAGCACACACTGACTCCAGCTCAGTCTGCTGGATTTTATAGTTTTCGTAGAAGGGCTCAGAAGGTTCTCGAAGGATCAACATAATTCATCTCTTATTGCTGAAATTCCTGAAGATTCTAGTATTATTCATTTTGTTGCCAAATCTAGGGTCATTAGTCTGACATCCATTCAGCATCCAATAGAGCTTGTATGTAAAACTATCGTTTTTTATGATGGAATTGACCGTGTTGGGTAACATATTAATTTGTATTTTTCATGAATATGATTTATTTTAATATTATTAAACTAAGATATGAATTATGTCTTCAAAATTCTTCTTAACCAAAATTTATTATACTAAAATATTTTACATCATGATGCATACTGATACATATTGATAAAAATGCAATATTGAGCTAAAATATTTTTTATTTGTTATATTTAAAATGGATTATCTTTTTCATTTTGTTTTATATAGAAGTTGAGCAGAAGTTTTGTACATTTTATGGATGCTGTCAATGAATTTCGTAATAAGATCAGACTATTTGCTCTTTATCAGATTGATATAAGTACGTATGAACAAATAATAGTTTTGCTTTCTAAAAATATTTCTGTTTTCTTCTTGCATCACAAATAATACATTGTTTTCTTTCAATCCTTATTTCAATTTCTTTTGCAAAATCCATTGTTTATTTCCTTATAGTGCTGCAACTTCTTGTCTTGTTGATTTATTATGTCAAATCAAAAATATTTTTCTATATTACTGCAGCATTCATGTTCATTAATTGAAATATGATTGTATTCTATGTTATTTTAGGCCAAATTTCAAGACCTGCTGACTATATTGAAAATAATTACACTTCCTTCCAACAAAGAATCAATCTAATTGATGATATGAAGGTAAATTTTAATGAAATGTGATCAGCATTGACTAGATATGCTGTGTAAACTATTATCCATGCCCAAAATATCATCCATTACTGTTTATTAGACATTTCCTGTGCAAATTAAGGCATTTTGAGGCCCTACTTTTAATAAACTGACAAACAGTTTAATTTCACTAATAATTTAGCTTATTTTAATGACTTTCGAAAATTTATATAAATAAATTTATGTATTATGACTTTTGATTGTATGTGCTCCAAATTTGTGTACAATGCTATTTAAGCATGCTTATAAATATTATAATAAAAAGGGAAATGTAATGAAACATTCAGTAATGGGACCAATTATGCTTGACAAAATATCAATATTATCCTAATATTTCAAAATTCATAGAATTGTTTTCTTTACAGATTGATTGATTTGCCAATTGGTTGTTAATAATGGATCTACCTGCAATTTCTTGTTTACCTAGTGACCCTAGATAGCTGCCTGGTTTGCCTAGTCGAAAATTCACCATTGGATATTTTTAAACTTATAAAAAAAGTTAATTGAAAATTTATATGTAAATTAAATTTTCTTGGTGAAGCAACTATAAAAAAAAAATCAGTTATAATACAGTTAGTTTTAATAGCATCTTCTCAAACAAGTTTATGTTACATCTCTGATTAAAATAATATGATTGTGTATGTGGGACTAGGTGTACGTAAAAGAGCTTTCTGTTATGTTTCTAATTTCTCTTTGTATAATTATTATAACATTTTTAATAACCTTTTTAAAACCTGATATTTTTAGTATATTTTTAAATATGTTTCAGATTTAGTGCTTACAACTTTGAAATTTTTAAAATGTCTTTCAACGTTTTCAAACATTTACAACTTCTAAATTCATTTTAATTCTATTTAAGATTAAGTACACGGTTGGCAAGAAATAAGTTACTCACTTCAAAGGGGTCTAAAATGCATTCTATTGGTCCAAATAAGATAAAATTTGAACTACAGATTATTCAGATGATGCACTTTACATTTATGAATTTAAAAAATTTAGTACAAAAATTCATCAATAGATGGCACTGTGACACAAATGGCATTTATTTGCATATATTGAAAATGTGAAACATAATTTGCATTACAGTGCATGTCTATTACCATATTTCTTTGGATAAAAATAAGGCGAATTCTGTACGAATATTAGTTTCTTCTATGTTTATCATGCATACGTTGCAAGAAAAAGGACTACTGGTGAAATTGTTCTACCAGAACTAACAAAACTCATAGCAGCTCTAAAGGAATTGCGTCATATGAAGAAGATACGACAAGATGCCCAATGTCTCCAGGCGCCCTATTCAAGATGATGCAGAAATTTGAAAAAAACTGGACAACTTGGCATTCTTTCTGGTAGAGTACGAAAAAAAAAAGCTGTCTTCCAGCGTCGAAAATGTTGCGACTGCGCTCGTTGAAGCCAGCAGTCAGTTGCCTCATAATAGTGTGAGTTTGCCAGTTGTTTCCTGTGTTCTGGATGTGCGTATTCAATTGTACGAAAAATCGTACGGCAGATTTTGCATTTTTATCCATATAAAATCAAGTCTGTGTACCTGTAGCAGGACGGGGACTTAGAGGTCTGTAAAACTTTTGCACTTCAGTTCCTTGCTGGAATGGTGGTTGACACAACTTGACCATGGAACATTCTGTGAGTAATGAGGTCCTCTTTTGCCTTAGTGGGCAAGTTAACACTCACAACTGTCTAATTTGGGCATAGGAAAACCCTCATGTTATCCAGAAATAACCCTTGCATCCTGAAGAAGTGACAGTATGGTGTGGTTTTACGGCTACCTTTATCATTGGACCGTAAATTTCTTTGAACAGATAACTTCAAATAGAATCCAAACCTGTTCGGTCACAGGACAATGGTACCATGATATGCTGAGGGATTTTGTAATCTCAACTCTTCTACAGCATGGATGCCTTCAAGATGTCATTTTCATGCAGGATAGTGCACCACCTTATATTGATCGTCGTGTACAGCATTTCACAGAAGCATGAGTTATTAGCCGTCATTTCCCAATAGAGTGGCCACCTCGCTCGCCGACATCACCCCTTGCGACTTTTGGTTATGGGGTTATTTGAAGGACAATATCTACCGTTAAAAGTCATCATATCTACCAGATCTGAAGAACAACATTCGACATCATATTCTTAATATTCTGGCAGACTCACTCCGGTCACCTATAGAAAATATGGTTTTCCAGTTAGAGCATATTGTTGAAAATGAAGGACATAATGAGCAATTTTAATTTTACTTTACTTAACAATTATAAACCATATTAAATGGTTTTACGTGTACTACAATGCCACCTAATGGTGAATCTTGTATTAATTTTTTTTATTAAATAAATGTAAAGTGCATCCACTCAACAATCTGTAGTTCAAATTTTATTTCATTTGGATCAATAGAACACATTTTAGAGCCTTCTGAAGTGGGTAACTTATTTCTTGCTAACCCTGTATGTGTAAATCAAAATATTTATTTGAATTTTGTTCATTTCATGACATCTAGCACTTAAATTGAAGTTCTAGTAATATGTATTTTCTTTTTATTAATACTTATCAAATTAAGTCGAAGCTTTCTACATTTTAAAAAATGGATTTTACTTTTAGGAATTATCGACAGATGTTTCTTCTATTATTCAAGCTGTTGATATGGCTTACCAGCAGTCTTACAAATTTTGTTCTATAATTCAAAATTCTAATGGTAAATACTTTAAAATGCATTAATTTAAATATATGTGTAATATACTTAGGCACAAAATTATTTAATGAACAAGAAAAACAAAATAATAGGAACATCTGAGAAAATTGAAAAATTATTAGTAGTAGGGGACTAGGCCACCCTTTGCCTGAATTACAACTTGCATCTAATGTGGGATTGATAAATAAAGATAAGACATAGAATTCAGTCATTCCTCTTGCAAAATAGTCTCGAATTTTGATAATGTGCACATGATTCATTTTCTAAGCAACCCCAGAAAGGTTCAATGATTTTCATGTCATATTCTGAGAACACCACAAGATGTTCCATTTTATTATAATGCACATCTAATCATTGGACACAGTGAGCAACATTGTCATCTTAGAATAGAGGATGTTTCCCAGGAAACCTAATCTGAAGCATAATGTGGAATTGATCTACAGGAATACTGCAGTAATTCTCAACCATGGTCTTCCTTCTCAGCAAAATGAATAATTTTAATTCCTGTCAAGAAAGTACACTCCATGTCATCACAAAGTCCTCTCCATGCTTCACAATAGGAACTAGATAGTGAACATCAAAAAATTTTCCAATGTCCATCGTATTTCCTGAGGTCTAAAATAATATAAATTATGATTCGTGAGACCAGATAATTTGTTCTCATTGCTGTTGTATTACGTTTTGGTATTATTATTGTCACGTCATAGCATTCCATGGTGATATTAATGACTTTGGGATGCTCACTCTGCCATGAATGGTTTCTGGAAGCAGCTCCTATTGAATAGATGCCGGGTTTCTGAAGATAGGTGTTCATCTGCACTACTTCAACGCTCACCTGTCTTGACCCATTTTCCGAACTCTATTGGATAAGTTTTCTGTGTTAACTGTCATAATGCTTGATTCAGATTACTAACATGGTTAGTTGTTTTGAGCACTTCAGTGAAATGAATTCCAATGAGCATGGCTCTTTGCACATTAAGTACAAAGGCACCTTGCTGGGAATGCTGGAATTTTCTCAGACAACTCTCACATGGGATATGCTATCAAATACCTTCCCTGTTGCTGGCAGATGGTTGTGATACATGAAAAACTTCTATTGGACAGTTGATATAAGATTTATCTAAAAACAGGTGTTCCTATTATTTTGTTTTGAATTCTATTGTCACGTCGAATAGTAGAATACTTTTGATTTGTCCTCATTGTTTGTTTCATTTTGAAATTAATTTAGTTTAAACAGATAGCTTATTTTACAAAATACATGTTTGTCTTTATTCTGTTTCTTGCATATTAAAACTTAAATATATACAAATATAATATATACAAAAAGTGGTCTCATAGAATTGCACATAACCATTTTATGACATCAAGACATAATTTTATCACCATTCTAATGTGAATCAGGGCTAGGGAGAGGAGCACAATATATGTATCACTGCATTCAATTAATTTGGCTTTTTTTAAAAATGTGAATAAAATGTTCTATTTTTACATATCACAAGATATTCCAGTTTGACTTACAGTTTCAGTGATTTTTATATCCAATTAATGATGATTAGATATAATAAATTATTAAAAATAATTTTCTCTGAAGAAATGAATGAAACATCTTTTTACCCAAAAAACACAATAAAAACATATTTGTTACCCAATCTGCTTCATTCCTTACTAATAAGAAATAATTGAGGGGACAAAGGAAAGAAAATCTAAAACAAATAGTGTTTTGATTTGATTTGTTATGTGTTGAACAAATTAAAAGAGAAGAAGTGAGTGTATGAGCATTAGTTTGCAAAAAAGTGAGAACTTATAAAGGCAATTTATTATTAAAAATTAGGTGGCCTGCCAAAGACATTTAAAGTAATAATGGGAAAGATTATAAATTAATATTTCTTTTAGTTAATTTTTGTATTTTTCAAAAATAATGGAAGTCCCAATTTCTATACTTAATTTTTAAAACCAGTATTTCTTGGATATATTTTGCATTGCTATATTCTATTAGGTGCCTTTTAAAAATTTTCCTATGCTTATATTTGTTTCATGCTTCATTTCATACTATTACTGTCATTTGAAAAATTATTTTAAACAATTTTTCTTTTTGCTTTAAATGATGAAAAAATATTTGCTTTTTTTTAATAAGATAAAGGTCAAAGCAGTGAACGTACAAATCTATTAACATTCTGTGATGAATTAAGATCATCTATTGAGAAGCATGGAATAGCCATAAAGGTTAGTTGGTTTTGTATTAATTTATTTGATAAAATAAATTCATGAAATTCATGAATCATTTGTATTTGTTTCTATTTTAATATCTAGGATCGAAAAGGAACTTCAACTTGGTGTCTTAAATTGTGAAGTATAAGTTTGTGTCAACTTGATTATATTGTGCAGACAAAATTATTAAATAAATTACAATTTTTTTTTTGTCTCTTTCTTTTATGTGACTTTTTAATCCAGCTTATAAATTTCTAAGAAAATCATTAAATATTTATAACTATAAACATCTTGCTTAAATTAAACAATGATATCACTTTACATTTAGTTTTTAAACAATGGTAGAACCGTACAGTAGTGGTAGGAGTGCTGTAGTCTATACAATACAGTGATGACTCAATGTCAGATGACAAGAAAAATGAGTATTCATTGCAAAAGCCTTTTTAAAAAATAATCACAGAAGCACAACATGCATGTTGAGTTCATTTAAATCTACCATACATCCATTTCTTATTGATCATTCAGTCAACTAATAATCATTATTGTTCCATAACTGAGAAAATGCAATGCTGTGAGAAACTGAAGAAAGTGTGCATGTATAAAATCTTTTATTTATTAAGTCAGGACATATAAAGTTATATTTTTTATATAATAATTACAAATAGCAAATATCATATACTAGATGTGCTCATCTAGTTGGGCTGTTAATAATATCTTAAATCTGATTGATTACTTAATAAAAGAAGTAGTAAGAAATACAATGCACATATCTAGAATCCTTCAGAAATAAAAATTCTTATTTGCAGTGCACTTTAGATTTAAATATAAAAAACATAAGAAGTTTCCTTTCCTTCCAGTGGAATCTTCTCTATCAGTAATGCTCTCAAACAATCAGAAAAAAAATGCTATTTTGAATATGAAATTAAAAAATGCTGAAAGGAAATATCAGGGATAACCTTCAAGTTGGGTCCGTGAAAGAAAAATATAATGAATCAGCATAAATATAAAATAATAAATATTACAGAGCTAACCTCAGTCAGAATTTGGGATTTGATGCAAATCAAAGAAACAGTAATATTTTGAATTCTACTAAGCATTACACACGATGATGAACATTATGTTAAATATATTTATTATATTATTTATTGCAAGTACAGTTTGATAAGATAATTGGAAATGATAACTGCAGAGTGCACTGGCAAAATCGCAGCTAACTAGAAAATATATGCTGTCATTAAGATATTAGAAGAAACATTTTTCCACTTTTAAAAGCATTAAATATTTGATTACTTTAGTTTTAACTGTGTTCAAAAAGGTTATGATAAATTGTATTGTCTGTGTAAAAGGTTTCTTTGGTTTCATTTTCTTCTTTCTTTTTTTCTACACTGCAGTCTATCTTTATATATAAGATAAGTTTCTGGGTTGTGCATTTGATTCATAGAACATAAGTTATGAGAAAATTTCATTTTTAGCTTTTTTCCCAAGAAACTAATTAATGTTTTTCATTACCTTAAATAATTTCATCAAAGTACATATGGTAACAGATTTCTAAGTAATAAAGGTAATTTTTTTTATGTATTTATATGTATATTATATTAGAATTAATATAAAATCTAGAAACATGGTAGTTCCATGTAGTCTATTTAGTGTTCTAATTTTTAATGTCAAATAACCAAATTATGTTTAAAAAATCGACTATTTAATTTGTTTAAGTATTACTTTTTATATAAGAAAGTTGATTGTTAATAATGATTTGACATTTGGTTTGAAAGAAAACAAGGAAACTGATATCAAGGAAGAAGAAAATTTGATGCTGGTTGAGGAACCTGAAGATGATAGTTTTAATGAAATAGAAGTCATTGAGAAAGGGGAAGTAATTAACTTGGCTAATTGGAATACCTGTGGCTATTAGAATCAAATATGCATGATTTGATTAATAACGTTGGAATGTCAAAATATAGACCCATTTCAATAGCATTGATGGAGTTGTTCAATTGGACGTAACAGATTGAAGAATGCTGATAGGGATAAATCAAAATTTGTTTTAATGCTTAATAATTTGTTTTAATGTTTTGTTAATTCCTTCAATGAGATAAGTTATATCATACAATTTAGATTGTTGGTAATTCAGAATTGTCTTTAAAAATGTGTATGTACTAAAGTAAAATAAGTGAACAGCAGATTAATCATTCTGAAATGGAAGTTCTACTTTCAATTACTAGTTTTTATTGATTTTTATGCATTTTTGTTTCATAATATTTCAACCATTTTTATTTTTTTTTAACTCTGACAAAACTGGAAACAGTGGTTATAAAATTATTTCAAATTAAATGTAATAAATAATTGGTATTTAAATATTGTATTCCATAAAATAGAAGTTATTTATTTTTTGTTGAAAAACAGTAAAAAAAATACCTATATGTGAAACAAGCAATAAATTGTATTATAAAGCAATATACAACAATTTTCCATTGTTTTAACTATATTCACTCAAAATCTATTTGATACTGTGATAAGAAGCCAAAAATCCTAATTACCTCATACTTTGAGACAATTGGAAAATTCTTGTAAATGAGGCTGACTAATTAATAATTTTTGAAAAAGGCATTACTTAATAAGCCCTGTAAAATATGACTATTTTACACAAAATTATAAACTTCCATTTCATACTTTGATTTTAAGCTGAAAGAAATGGCAGCATTTGTAATTCATTCCCAATTACCCTAATTGACTTAATCTGATAAATTTATTATCTAATTTGCTGTTGAGCCCAAAATATATAACTATTTAATTTAATTCTTAATACAGCATTGCTATATATTGAGATAGTTGTTTCAAAGTAAAATATGCAAAATATTTCAGATACATTTTATGACTATAACATTTAAAATTTTTTTAGTTTGGAATGAATGCACAGCTTTTATAAAGTTATTGCTAAAAGACAATGAAAAAAAAATGTTTTCTTTTTTGGTCTTGTTATATTTACTTTGCTTAAATATATTAAAGAATTATTTTGAAATGGTATTTTAAAGATTCAACATTTACTTAATTCAAACTTGTCAGACAGAAAAACAATTAAGATGTATAATACACATTTATTACGTTTAAAAACAAATGCTAGATAAAATAAAACTCAAAGACAGTATTTGCATTTAAGGTCTATTCTTAGTTCAAAAAAAAAAAAAAAAAAAAAAGTACATGCATTTAAAAATCAAACTACTAAATGATGCTAAAATTCTTCTACCTTAAATATACTTGTGAATATCTTTGTTCAAAATATTGCTTAAGATTGTTCCCAGAATTACACAACACAGCTTTATTAATACAAAAGAGTTATACAGAGACATGTATTGAAACATATGAAATTTTTTCACTTTTATACATTGTAGATGCATGATTCCTTATCTAAATTAGGAGAATTAACAAACAACATTATAAAGAAAAGGTAGATAAGAATAAATACTTTATGGTGAATTCAACTATACATAATACATATTCTTATAAACTTACTGTTCAGAAAACAATTAATGAAATTTCAGTTTCCATTTCATTTAAAAATGACCACAAAAAAAATCTAGATAATTTAGAAAAATGTTTTTAACATTAAAACAATACATTCAGGACTTATTCATTTTTAATCAATCTTGCTGCATTTCTAACACAAGGGTTGCACATACAGAGGAGGCACTATGGAATTGAAGCACCTCTCTGACTTTTTTGAGCTTACGAGTAAAATCACTAATTTATTTAAAGTTTACATGCAATATGAATTATCTAATTAGATTTTTTTAGAATATACAATATCAAGGGAAATCATAGCCAAAAAAACTTACACCTCTTAGCGGAAAAAAAAGTATTGATTTCTATTACTGCATCGATACAATAAGCAAAGGGCATTCATTTTAAATTACAGGAAAATAGATTAGTGTTGAATGTAGAATAGGTTATGCATCCCAAGTTACAAATGCATGAGCTGCCACTGTTCCCTACATTTAAAATCAAAGAAATAAATAAGAAGATAAAAAAAAGACAGGTGCATTGTAAAGTTTCAATGAAAAGGCAACGGAAACTAAGTATATTTCAAAAGAAATATAATGATTTCATCTGGATGACACACATATTTTTATAAAAATTTTAACTTGCAGACATTTTTAAAACAACTTCATTATAAAAAGAAACTACTGTCTAACTGCTTTCAACATACGGCTGAATTACAAAATATGAGTATACGAAAGGATTTTTTCTGTATAAATTAATTGGCTGTGGCTGAGCGTGAGCGAAATAAAGAAGTGTGACTGGGTGACTTCATATTAATCGAACTGGAGCGGCCTGAAGACAAATTTGAGTGCCTCAGAGAAACTTGGCAGCTGCTGGGATATGAAGAGCGGGACGATGCTCTCGATAATACTCCGGATGATCTTCGTTCGTAATCGCGAAGCAAATGGGATCGACTTAGACTTCGGGAAGCTTTTGTGGACTCCAATCTTTTCAAAAGTGCCTAAATGAAGAAAAAGTCCGGAAATTTATAAAATGCATAGAAAGTGTTATAGAAATTCAAATTATAATAGTTCTGGTACCTTAACAATACTGGAAGCTAAAATATATTAATTATATCTCCCATTACCAAAATTTTTCTCGCGGGAATTTATTGGTGCATTTATGTTTATTCGTTCATAAACAACCAACCACATAAATAGATAAGCACTAAAGTTCCTTTGATTATTCAAATACTATAAAGGAAAATTCTTCCCCCAAGCATATTAGATTGTTTCTATTGTTACATCATTTTAACCAATCTCTATTTTTACTATTAACTAAAGATGAAAATATGTGTTAACGCTCTGCAGGCCACATCGTTTGACAAAGTTTCCAAATTTGGCATATATCTATACATAGGAAAGTGGAAATGACCACTTCGGAACGATTTTTTTTGAAATTTTAATTAATAATTAAGCAAGAGTTTGTCGCCTTTCTGCGATTATTTCCGAGAATATTATTGTACAAAAATAAATTTTACACCTTTCTAAATTTAAAATATATTTTTTTAATGGTAGTAATTTGCCGTAATTTTTTTTTTCCTTCTGAATTTCGGCAGTTAATTTTTTTAAAAAATCATAGTTTTCAACAATAGAATTCGCAGTTTTAAAATTCAATCTATTTTCAATGTTTCATGAAATATTTAAATGCGATTTTCTTTTACAGCTAAACGCTAAAAAAGAAGGCTTCTATTTAAAATCTGAAAATTGGGATTCAAAGATGAATACAGCGGAGTGCCAACGCTGTGTGGAGCGAAGGAGCGAATGCTGAGCTGAGCTGTGAGCATCGAGTCCTGTTGTCTACTGTGGAGACAGCGTCGTATATTGTGTGTAATAGTCAGTTATGAGAAGTAGTGAGTGGACAGCTAAAGCGGGAAGAGACAGTGAGAAGTTCAGCCGTTGGAGAGGCCGTAGAGCGAAGCTCCGAGGATCCCTTCTCCTACTGGATTCTGTCTAGCCGCTTTGTGTACTGTGGACGATTATTATTTGTGGGCTACTGTCTGCTGTCTTGTGTTTGTCTCTACAGTAAATATTTGTCGTCTTTGTGTACTCGTGTTCTTCGTGTAAATAAACGTCGTTGTTTTCTATTGAGGCCTGCTAATTGTGTTCTCACACCATACACCCACTATCAAAAGAACCCGGAGGTGAGGTGAAATTCGTAACAATATTTGGGCTTCTGAAAAGAGAACTAAGATTATTATGATACATGAAATGTGGTCTTTTCTATGCTGAAATTGCAAGACAGGTGAGTGGTTCAGTGACTACATCTGGAATCCAAAAATTTTATCAACGATATTAGGAGACAAATTCAATAAAAAACAACGCAAGAAATGACTCAAAAAGATGAACCACATCTGTTGATGACAGAAAAATAAAAACTATGTCTCCAAGATAGAAGAATATCATCAACGACCATCAGAAGTCAATTTAATGATACTGGCATTTATGTCAATTCAAGAACAATCAGGAGAAAATTATTAGATGTTGGATTAAGAGGTAGAATTGAACGAATAAAATCCTTATCTCAATTCAAGCAGCTTATAAAAGAATTACAGTGGTCAAAGGAATGCATTAATTGGGCAGATGATCAGTAATTACAAGTTATTCGGAGTGATGAAACAAACATATTGTTATTCGGTAGTGATGGTGAAAATAGGTAAGACATAGAATAGGTGAAGAACTATATTCTAACTGCATTCAGGCAACTATGAAAAATTCAGTTAGTGTTATGATTTGGTCATGCATGTCAGTAGAAGATATTGGTCTCCTTCATGTTATCGATGGGACATTAAATGTAAGAAAATACACTGATACTATTCTAGAGTCAAAATTTACACATCCCATCAGTGATCTATTTTCCCAACAGCGCATCATTTATTTTTCAGCAGGATTTATCTCCTTGCTATACAGCAAAAATATTGGAAGAGTGCTTTAGTACAAACAGCAGCGAATTGTTATCATGGCCAGGAAACAGTCCCGATTTTAAAATTATTGAGAACTTATGGCACCATTTGAAAACATATGAAGCGTACATTAAATAAGTCGTTAATTGAGGCTATAATTGTTTCCTGGAATCCTGTAATAACAAAGAAAGAGCTTAAAACTCTATTCAGCTCAATTAAATATCAAATTGAAGTTGTAATAAAAAATAAAGGCTACCCTACTAAGTATCACTGCAGACATCAGCATCTAATGTATGTCGATAATTATTGCCACTCAACTTTTTTTGTATTGCAAAGATTTGAATTTTGCTTTTTGTATTGAAATCAGCATTAAATTCTTTTTAAAATGATATGTAGGAGTTTGCATTTTGTGAAACGTTACATTTTCTATAAGCACACAAAGTTAAGTTAGAACACACACACACATATATTGCAGCAGATGAATAATAAGATTTCAAGAATTCTTCTGCCTTTTTTTATGCAATTCATTAGTTAGGCGGAAGAAAAACATCTTTGTTTATTTCAACGCACCTTTATGTGAAATATCCTTTTAAAAATATTTTAAATCATGTGAATTCTATTTACATAATCAATACTGCTTTTATACAGAGAAATGAGTTATGATGTCTGATAGAGAAAGTATATTTTACAAAACAGATAAAGAAAATAGATGTTTAAAGAGGACATTTTCACATACGAAATTTGAGAATTATATATTAGATAGAATAGGTTATTTAATACATAAGGAATTGAATTTTTAGGCTATGACAAGACTTGTCTTCAAATTCAGATTTCAGGGATACAATTACATAAATCAACAACAACAACAAAAAAATCTAATGTAATTGGTCAGTAAATAGAATGATTAGCGCGTCCCACACAATTATCATTTTATTGATTTCGTTTCCTTCGCAATTATATTTGTTGTGTTAAAAAAAAAAAAAAAAGAACAGCTTGTTGTTTCCTACTTTAAAAGAAGTATTTTTAAGGCCAGTTCATTTTTATTATGTCTTGCCTACCATTTTATAATTGAAAGTATTTTTTCTTCAATTCTTTTATTTGACAACAAAAACATTACATCATATACTAACTATAATTGATGTATAAAAATGTAAATGTTCATATTTTAATAGATGAAAATACTTCTTGTTCCCTTAAAAATGCCGTTTCAAAATGAACAAATTTTCAAATAGGAGTTCATTTGACTTTACATTATTATTGAAGGGGTATATGTATAATGTTACCAGTCCAATATTAAAAACAATAATATAAATTTTAAAAATAATACCAGGGAATACTGCAATTCTAAGAATAAGCCCTTACTGACGGAAGTCAGCAAATGAAACATCTTGCTAATTTATTTCTAACTAGATTAAGAGAAAAAAAAAGTGTGGTAAATTTCCTGATAATACAGAGATTACTGACCAATTTTAACATATTACTGGCTAAAGTTTTTAAAAAAAATGGACATATGTGGCTGGCAAATTTTCCTAAAAGTTCCAAGAAAGAATTTAGAAATAGTTATAAATATGATTATTTACAAATAAATAAATAAATTTGCTGCTTCTCAAATGCATTGTGAGCTATTGCATTCAATAAGTAATTCTATGACATTTTTCATAAACATTGCATTCAATCCAATCTTTTAAAAATCTATGTAAAAAAGAAAAAAAAAATCCTTCCGGCATTGTGCATATAATTATCAGTCACTATGTTTTGTTATTCATATTGTATAAATTAGAAATATAGTCTGAAAATGAGAAAAACAATTGTTTTCAAAATTAGTAAATCTGTAATTATTAAAACAATAAAACTATCATCACAAAATTCAGAAATAAATTTTCTTTCATTAAAAATTTTACAAAATGCCATTGTTAAAATTATTATGATAAAGACCAATAAAATATATAAAATCACTAATGTAATTGAAAAAATTTATAACACCTTAACTCTAAGGACTTCACAAATTGTGAATTTCACAATTAAAATATAATTTAACCAAAATTAAATCATATAAAACTAAAATTGTATAATAACTAGTCAATTCTATTTCTTATCAGAAGATGTATAATATTCTAGGGCAACAATGTATGGTTATCAAAAAGTGTCATGATTTTTTCGATCAATAATATCTTAATAACTTAAAAATCACTTTTGAAAATCAAGCCCTATATATTATTAAATACAAAATCTATTAATTATTTTTTGCTGTTAATCATAGACGGATTAAGGAATAATGTTACAAGAAGAAAAGACTTTTAGTAAAGTATACAAATAATTCAATATAAACAAATTTAAAAATGAGAAATAAAATGCTTTTACCAAATTTTCTAATTCTATTTGACGATGTTGTTTCTGCCTGTTAACTGCTGATGAAGAGCGAATTTGAGATGCAGGCAAATAATTAGATTTTGGTCTATTCTGTTGGGCTACGATTTTCTTCAACAGAACTTGGTTATCAAGATCAATTTTCCGCACTTCCTCATTACTGAAGGAAAAGTTTTTTCTGCATTTTGCATTATGTGTTACAGGACTTTTACTTCTTCCACATATATTAATATTTTGCTTCATTTGAAGGCGATTCATAGCATTCACTAATTCATGAAAGTCAATGTTTTTGCATTTTGCACACAATTGCCCATCCAAATCATCAACGAATTTAACGCCATCCTTTTTAACTCCGTTACTTTCATCGCAACTTGTGATATTTTCTTGCTTGGTTCTCTGATCATTATTTGTAGGGCTATGGCTAGTATATGGCGATGCTAAAGCGCTGACATCAGTCATAGAATCGCTATCGTTATATTCAAATGAATCTTCACTTAGAGACGATATGGATTCGGAAGACATACTGGAAATAGAGCTGTCGTCAGATATTTCAATATCGTCCTTGAACACTTTGTTTTTCAAATATGGACTTGATGCTTTCTTCATTTTCTTGGTTTCTAAAGATCTCACGCCGCTACATTTGTTGTCTTTATAACTGAAAGGTGTAGGAATGACAGCTTCTATTGTTGTTTTTTGAACAACTCCAGTAACATCATCACAAGACACTGTTATTAGAGGCTTATTGTAATTGTAACTTGTGCTCGATTCCGTGATCTGTACAGAATTCAAATCACTTTTCGCATGTTCCGGTTCATTTTTTAAAGAAGAGCTGTTTTCAAAATGATCAGAAGCAATGCAAGATAAAGGATGCTCCGATTTTAGAGCCGTCGAAGTTTCTAGAGAAGCATTTCTATTCGAGGTAATCGTATTATCACTCGCTTCAAAAAAATCAAAATCAATTTCTCCTTGAACATCTAAATCAGCTTGAGAAGCTCCTAGACCAACACGTAAAGACATGGCTATTACACTGTTATGATAGCTACAAAAATACCTATAAAATTACAGCAGAATACAATGTAAATCGAGGGCCATGACCTCAGCTTTAGTTTCGTTATTGTTGTTTGTATGAGATGATTTCATTTCAGTTCTGTCAGATATTGATTGACTCGTTAGTTTGAAATGTATAATTACAGTTACAGGTATAAAACAGTTAGTTCTATTTTGCAATGTTTTTTTAAAACCTTATTTAGTAATTATAGTTTTGTTTGAGAAAAGGGCTTGAAGCCATTGCTCAAGTTTTTAAATCAACAAAGAGGCTTCAGGAATAAGTCGCCTGAAAAAGTGATGAAGAATAATTATGGCATCTATTTTGAAGAATGAACGCTCCGATTTGAAATAAAGATTGAAAAATACAGAAATAAAAAAACACACACTAATTCAGATTTTTTTTTTCAAAATATGTTTATGTCACCCAAATAAAAAAATCTTTTAAAACAATCATTAACTTCTTCAGACTGAAAGTTAAAATTTTTATTTTTCGCCTTACACCGGAAATCGATCCTGGTTGTGGAAGTTCTATTTCACCACTTGCAAGCCACAAAACTTTTTGACCGGCTGTAGTTCTTTATTTCTTTTTTCATTATACGGTTCTATAACTCCTCCTTACCTTGTTATACTTCAAGACTGAAGTGAATTGTTTACTTTGCTTTTTGTGGAATAATGCCTTTCTTATACAAATGACCCTGTTTCTCCACCAAATTTAACTACATTTTATTTTGTTGAAAGCATTAATTATTAATGATCGATAACTATTCATCGACATGGCGGATAGCGCAAGTGAGAGTGATAGTAGTTCTGTTGATGGACTTACTATTCCTGTATCTCTAACGAAGGAACAGTTTCAGAAACGCATAGAGTCCTTGCAGCAAGAAAATAAAGTTCTAAAACTTGAAGTAGAGACCTATAAATTCAGAGTGAAGAGCCTACAAGAAGAAAATAAATATTTGAGACAAGTTAGCGTAAACATTGTATGTATACTTAATGTATCGGATAGTTACAGATAATTTTTATTTTTTAAAATATTATATTTCTGCTCTTCACTCCACAGTATTTTTTTTAGATAATTCATTTTTTCTTTCTATTTCTACATTGTAAGCAAAATTTTGTTTATTAAATCCGTAACGAATTTTGCAATATTTATTTATTAATCGTTAAATGCGAAACACTTACAATAAACAATTATATGAATGAATAATTTGATTGTAAGTTTATTGCAAGATAACTTTTTAACTGTAATTTTTGTTTTCATAGCAAGCAAAGGCAGAACAGGAGGAAGAATTTATCAGCAATACTCTGTTAAAAAAAATCCAAGCTTTGAAGAAAGAGCAGGAAGCTTTAGCCATTAATTATGAGCAAGAAGAGGAGTGTTTGACAAATGATTTGTTCCGTAAACTTTCTCAGGTTTGTTTAAGAGAAACAGCATTTTTACCTGCCTCTTTAATTGAATATGTGCCTTTTTCAGGAAATTTGATATAATTTTTGTGTCATATTTTAGCTTTGTATTAAACACATACTGGAAGAACTTGTTGAGATAATGTATTGCATGCTGAGTGAATAATAAAGGGCTCCATAGTATTGAATTCTTTACATATTAGAATAGAAACATAATTATTAATCAAAGTAGAGTTACATCTGTTTGCTATCATGCATATTTATTTTTTCAAATACATACATCATAAAAGCACTTTTTGTTGGTAATGAATTTAAAGTCAAATGATATTTTAATAATAGAATAATTCATATGGCTATTAGTAATCCAATGATAAATTATACCATAATTATCTTAGTTTAGGCACTTTTATTTTATTATCTTAATTTTATCTTGGTTTTATATCCTAGACTAGTTGATATTTGGCATTGCACATGAGGATAATATTTTCATCTCTAATTTTATCTTTTACACTAGCATTTTTTTTACATATATTCTTAAGTTTTACTCCTTTGAATGAAACACATTTTGTATATATAATATATTCTATCTAATTAAACATACAAACTAATAGTTATATTAGAGTATTTAGTTAATAGTTATCAGTTTATATTCAATTGATAACTCAAGCTGGATCTTTAATATTAACACTTGATAGATACTAAAATGTAAATAAATTCATTTTTTAAGAATCTGTGTATTAATGAAAAATATCTCTTTAAAAAAGGAAAAATTATTTTATTACCTACAATTTTGATTTTAAATAAAGTAAAAATATCGGTTGAACCAAACAATTTTTAAATTTTGTAGCATCACAGGTTTTTACAGATTATAGCAAATGCCATTTAAAAACTGCCAAAATCTGATTTTGTACATGAAATACTAATAAAGTTGTTGCAATATTCAGTTATGCATTGCAAATGACAATGGGAAATTTTGAGAACAATGCAATAGGGGGGAAAAAAAGTTTAATTGAAAACTACTTTCTAGTAGAGCTCATATTCAATAGCTTTAAATGCTATAGATTGTTAAACTTTTTTTCATTTATGATGTTGCACACCACAAATGTTGCAGAAGTTATATATTATGTCACAAGTCATTTGATATGAAATAAGCATATTTAAATGCACTTTTCATCAAATTTGTAAAACATTTATTTTGAGCTTTTATTTTTATTTGAAAAATATTTTAAAGCTCCAGAGATTTCTGTACCCTGTTTTTTAATGAAGATAGCCAATTCCAATTACATGTATTAAACAGTTTATGTTGTATAACATTGATTAGTTTAAAGTTACTAAATGGTCTAGATTAGCTCTGATGCCTCTAAATTTCCCTTTGTCTCAGATTTTTTTTTTTTTTTAATTCTTGTATTGTCACTGAATTTTCTGTTTTATACTTAATTTGGTATTATGGATGAATAACTCTCAAGTTTTTCCCTACAGGAATTAATGTAGTGAGACAATGTTTTCTACATTTCCCTGGATGATGGCTAAGGGTAGGAGCCATAATAAATGCATCTAGATGTCATTAACTTCTATGTTAAATAAAAATTTGTGAAATAGATGTTGTGGTTGTAGCACTTAAGAATTGTTTCCTTAGTTTTTCTAATTATTTGAAATGTATGATAGCGACAGAACAGTGGTTTGCCAAAAATAGCTAATTATATATATATGTATATATATATATATATATATATATATATATATTAAACTAGCCATGAAAATTTACTCTTACCTTTAAAACTCTTTTGCATCCTTGCATAAGTAAGAGAAGGGAATTATTCTGTTTTCCAATTTTGAAATGCATTTAAATTTCTAATAAGAGGTATGAGTATTCCCTTTTGAGATTCAATGACAATGTCTTTCACATTTTTTTCTTTTTTTACTTATTTGAAATGTAAATGTATATTTTTCACTTTTTTTTTTTTTTTTTTTTTTCTTTCTCTAAATTTTAGCTTCGACAGGAGAAAGTTCATTTAGAAGAAACTCTTGAACATGAACAAGAAGCTCTTGTAAATAAATTGATGAGAAAGATAGAAAAATTGGAAGCTGAAACGCAAGCTAAGCAACATAGCTTGGAGCAACTGCGAAGAGAAAAAGTTGAGTTAGAAAATACTTTAGAACAAGAACAAGAAGCTCTTGTAAATAAATTGTGGAAACGTATGGACAAACTAGAAGCTGAAAAAAGGTAAACCGAGCAGAGCTTTATTCTTTTACCTATGTTTTATGATTTAAATGTTCCTTCTAGACTAATTTTACTCAGAGCTATAATACTGTCTGAAGTGCTTTAAAGTTAATTAATATAAAATTCCTTTAAAGCTGGCATTTTATAGCAATTATATTGAAATGGTGTTTCATCTGTTCATTTAATTCAGTTTCAAATTGGAAGGTACGATTGATATTTCATGTTATTTTATAATACTTTTTTATTGATTTGTAAATCTTTACTAAATCAGTAAAATTCTCTTTATATGTATATATAGAGAGAATTGATTTTTCAGATATCAAGTAAATTCCTTTTGCTCTTATATGATGAAATAAGTTCATGTAATTTGGAATAGTGTATTTGAAACCAATTTTAATTTTTCTATATAGAAAATATGACTAAAAAAAATTATCTTCATCAAATCTAGTGGCTTGAATTTTACTTTAGGTCATGAAACAATCACTTTTCTCATTTTAATGAAATTTATGTATAATTTGTCATAGATAATTTCAGATGATGAAAAAATGCTGTTAGAATAAGAAGTCAGAAACTGCCAAATAGATAATCTTTTTTTTTTTTTCCTTTCTTGAAAAGTGATTATTGAACCAAAATATTCAAACTAAAAAGAGGGAAAATGAAGCACCTGGTGTTGACTAAACTAATTAAAACGGATTTAAGGTCTCATTATTGAAAAAAATATTTGAAGTACATATTTATGGTACATAATGTCTTTATGGTCGATAATTCTTGATTGGTGATTGAATGCTAGTGTAATTTTTTTTAAAACAAATTAAGTGAAGTTTAGAAGTGAGAAAATTCCTCAGAAATTGTAATTAAAAAAATTGGATTCTGAGTGCATTCTTTACTTATTCTGAACTTATTCTGATTTATCTTTTCCTGAAAGCAGTACCTAGAAAGTTAAGTGAAAATACCATTGGCTGCATCAAAATGTCTTATTGCTCAGATTGTCCTTTCAGTTATGGGGGAAAACTCATAACTAATATTCACTAATACCATGTAAGACATTTCAGCCTTAACCAAGATCCAAACATTTAGGTGTGTGTAGGAAAGTGTGGGTGCTGACACTTATTAGAGAGGAAGCAAAAAAGTTTGAGAGAACACTACTGGTAGTTTCAATTTTGTCATTAACAAAACATTATTTTTTCATAAATTCTCAAAATTATTTTGTTTGTCTTGCTTATAAATTTTTTAATAAATAGGTATCTATGCATTTACATTATCATTTTAATTTATACAAAATGTTGTTGGAATTTTACACCATCATAGTTTTTAAGATTTTTTGAATAAAGTCTCAATTATTCTTTGTAATGACATATTTTTGATTCAGTTTATTCTTTGTGTTAAATTAAAAAAAAAAAAAAATCTTTAGGATGCTACAAGAGAAACTTGAGCAACCTGTTTCAGCTCCTCCATCTCCAAGAGATATAAATAAAGGTGATACAGCCGCAAATTTAACTTTACATGTGCAACATCTACGAAATGAAGTGGCAAAACTGAAAATGCAACTTTTAAATGCCCAACAAGAGCGTGAGTACTTTTGATGTTTTATTACTTTTTTAAAGTTATTTATAAATCTTTATAAATTTTTTACTAAACATCTTTTTGTTTTCTCTTTAATAAATGTTTTTTTAAAAGAAAAAAAAAAGCACCTGTCCATTCTAAATTTTAATATCAAAATTATAAATATATTTAAAATGGTCATCTAAAGCGTAGAATTCAAGAAAAATACATCAATATTATTACAATGTTTTATTGAAGCCTTTGTGAGAATGTCTGATAACTTACTACAATTTCTGTGCTAATCTTTAAAATGTCATCATATTGGGCAGCAGCATTAAATTTGTGAAAAGTTATGAAAACCACATTATTCATTTTTTTGATATGCAATTAGTTGAATTTCTGACTCCTGATTGGTATCATGCATGCATATTTAGTTTGATCTTGATGGCAAAATTGTAATTAAAGCTAATTTTGTTTATTTATCAAGAAAATGACTATATATAGAGAATTCTAATGCAAGTTCCAAAAAGTCAAAACATTATTTTAAGAAAGAAAATGTCTAAATTTACTCTTAAACATTTTATCGTGAGATTAATAATATGCAATTCTTTGTATATGTTATATGATTGGAGAAATCTATTCTGCCTATACTTTAGAAGGTGCAAGAACTATGGGGTTGCTCTAACTGGTAGATTGTCAGCTTGCATTTTGTTTCTTTTGTGCAAGAGACAAATTTTTAGAATCTGATTTGATTTTGGTACCTTTTGATGTTATTTTACTTTTGATACTCGTGTAATTATTTTTAGGAATTATAAATATATTGGTTTAAATTTAAATAAAATTTAATAATATTATTAAATATATAAAAGAATTGGAAGATGTGCCCATCTATGTTGGGCTATTATTTTGTACAATATCTTAAATGTGATTGCTGCAGATTAACTATTGAAAATTGTAGTAGAAAATTCCATTTCAATTTGGTTGATTGCTGATGAAATTAAAGAAAAAAAGATATATATATATTGTAGTACACTTTGGTTGTAATTATGCAGTAATTTTAAAAGCTTTGTTTTCTTATAGTTGATTCTTTATTATCCAAAATGTTGTCAAACTCTTAAATCAAAACTAATTAGTAAAATAGGTTTGAAACAAACAGTGATCCATTACCAGAAAGAGATCGAACATAACATAGACTTAAAAAAAAATTAACAAGTAATTAGTCTGTCAATCATGCAGACTAAGAAACGAAATAAGTAAGATTAAATAAATTATAAAATGATATAAAAAATGTGTGAAATATTAAAAATATTAAAGAATGTTTGTATCAAAATATTAACTATTTTCAAGAATAATAAAATTTGATTCTGAAAATGTTGAAATCCATTTTTCTGTGGTATTACAATTTAAAAAAAAAAGTGTTGAAGGAAATGTTAACAAGAACTTTTAATTAAAGGTTATCTCAGGTTATTAGCTTTTGCTATAGCAAATACTATAACCTTTTCATAGCATCAGCATTAAAAAAATGTAAATAAAATATTTAGGATCTCATAAATGCATGAGGTTAATGAACATCCTAATTAAGATTTTCAGTGTACAATATAATCAGATGTTTTAACCCTTTTTCTACTGCATTATGAACTACTGAAAATTTCTTCATAAATATATATTTTTTTAGCTGCCATATTGATAATTAAAGAATTTAAAAAAATCTCCCCGGTGTGAAATTTAATTTGTTAGAACTAATTAATTAAAGTGGTACTTAAAAGTACCATCAGTACACTATGTATAAATTTTCTCATAATAGAAAAAAATTACGGATGATATTTCTAATGAAATTTAGCCTCTTAAAAATGCTAAATAACCAAAAATCACTCATAAGAAATTATCAAATTGACATAATTTTATTTTATTCATAATAAAGGTAGAAATTCACATTTGATTATAATCATAAAAAGAATTTTTTTTTTCTATTTACACACAAAAATATATTACAAGTTCAGCATTTTGAATGTGGTTTTGATCGAATATTTTTGAGTGCTCAGAATTCACAACGTCCTCGTTTCGACACGAATGTTGGCCAATGGTATCCTCTATTTCCTAAACGAACATCATTAGAAACAGACAAATTTCCTTTTCTTCTCGTTTTTGCACAAAAAGTTTGTTCATCTCCATTAGATTTAGGTCTCCCTTTTTGTTTTGATTTTGTTGGTAATCCTTTGGTAATGCAGCGCTTATATTCGAGGGACGACATTTTCTCTTGAAGCACTTCCACATATCAGGGGTGTTTGTGCTCCGGGGAAACCCCGGAATTCCGGGGATTTTGAACTTCGATACCCGGAAATTCCGGGGATCGTCGTTCAAAAGGAAGTAGGAATAATAATGAATTATTTATTTTGATCTGGTTAATTTTGTTTGCTTTGAAAGCAGAAAACGCAAGGTCAGTGTGTGTGGTGAAAACTTTTCCTTTCTTTCTCCAAAGGCAGTGATAATGTGTGAAAAGGGGGGAAAAAACTTCTTTTTTGTTCTTTCCTTATTGCGAGTTATGACTCATTCCCCCGGTTCTCGGACATTCTCTTCTGGATTCTTTTCGGCAAGTAGGCGCGGCAGAAAAAAAAGGGAGAGACTTCGTTCGACCAGATGTGCGATCACGTGACCTGGGTTCAAAGGTCTTAATTTTGCAAAAAAAGTAATTCATTGAACTTTTATAATTAGGTCATTCAATACTTCATAATCGTAATTTTTCATTTCTCCCCCCCCCCCCTTCTCGAAACTCCAAAATGTCGGTAGTAAGTCCGTAAAAGTTTCAGGGGATTTTTTGGGGTCCCACAAACACCCCTGACATATGCAATATATGAATTTACACATGCCATTTCTAGCATAGCAAAAAAAAGCCTGTACCACCTTTTTTTCCATTTCTTGTCCCTATCATAAATTGCACGTAACATGTTGGCTTTATCAATTCCCCCCATGTGTCCATTGTAGTCTTTTACAACAATGGGTGCGGTAACATCAATTTTGGTACCATCTTTTAGTTTCCTTTGGACTTTGCAAGTAAAATCTAGCTTATTTTTTTATTTGGAATGCAAAAGCAAATTCACATTCAATACTAATATTTTCAAATGCTCTTGACAGTGTAAGTAAAAAATAAATAAATAAATAATTTTAAAAAATCTATAAAAAATACTAAAACATATTGCTACACTTCACTTTCATAATTACATTATAACAAACAGAAATACTATAGATAATTACATGGACAAAATGAAAACCAGTTTTTCTCCAACACTACGTGTACTGGCGGTACTTATAAGTACCACCGAATAATTCGACTGTTAATCACATTACACAATCTGTTATCTTATAATGATTGGGCAAATAATATTCTAAGACAATACAGAATGAATAAAAAAATACAACACTTAAATTTGGTTTGATATTATATATTTATAGCAAAGAAAAGATAAGAGCAGCAATCCATACAAAATGGCAGCAAAAGAACACGATGTCTGTTCGAAACTAGCTTTCTTCCTCGCAAAATTTATCAGCCTAAAACAACTACTGCCATCTATCATGGAAAAGTAGAGTTCAAAGACTGTTTCTAAAACGTACCATCAGAATATAAGTAATGGTTGTTGTGCTATAAAGTTTTAAAGTGATTGGTACTTATAAGTAGCGTCAGTAGATAAAGGGTTAAAAACTGCTTACTTTTTATGGTCCTTATTAAAGGGCATCATACTTTTTGTTTAGGTATTAATTTTTCTTCCTGATTGGGGGAAAAATTCATTATACTAGAGAATCGCATTTGCTTTGCTGGATTATATGACTGTGTTTTATTTTTGGTATCTATTCTTTCAATGCTCAGCAGGTTTGAATGAATCCAGAAATCAGTGAAAAAGGTTTTATCTCAATTTGTAAAAAATGTATCCCTTTTCATTTAGAGATAATTTTATATATACATGTATAACTGCATAAGTTTTTAATAGGAACTTCAGCTCATTACTGCTTTTTTTGTATGTGATTACTTGCTTGTAGAGTATTTTCTAGGCATACTTTATCATCATCAACACACATTAATATCTTTAATTAATCATATAAGTATTTTTATTTCAAGTAATTCTTGTGCAAAAGTTTAGATCTTTTTAACAGTATGCGTATTTTCAAAAGTGAATACACTAAATGATGCAAGGCTATCAAAAAATAAAAGGAAAGCAAAATGTTTATGATGCTCCTTCTTGTAAGTCACTTCTTACTCTTGTCAAGATATACTAAAGTTATTTTAATGCCAAATCAATTATTACTTTTATGTATATGAAGTTTTTAAAGACAAATTATTGTAATCACCAAAAAATAGTTTGAACTTTTGCCCAATTCGCACAAAACTTCAAAAACCATTTTTTGAAGGGGGGGGGACTTTTTTGGAATTGTGTGGAGTTATCGAGTCTATGAATACAATAACTCAAAAATACTTTGAGCTAGAATGTCTTGATGCCAAATTTTCAGATTTTTATCTTTCTAAAGTAAAAGTTTCTTCTTTTCCTTTTCTTTCTTTCTAAAGTAAACCTACAGTTGGTCTATGTATCCACATTAGAAACGCTATAAAAATATTAAACATTGATATTATATATTTGCATACATGTAAGCACTAAAAAAGCAATTTAAATAAATAAAATTTTTTAAGTTATCTTGTTTCTAAAAGTATAACTTTGTCACAAATTTAGGATTCAATTAACTGAATAAAAAGTTTTGTGAAATCTCATTTTTTTGCCATTATGCTACAAAATACAAGATTCTCAATTATGGTATTCTGAAAATAAACTTTGAGTACTTAGGTTTTTCAGGGCCTAGCCTTAGATCCCTAATTTTTAAGTGGAATGGGGAGAGTAAAAACACCTTTATTTGATATAATACAATCTATAAAAAAAAATTCTTGGAGAGACATTTTCTGCTAATTTTACATGTGTTGCAGAGCATATTAAGCCATTTCTTTGATTATCTGTTTTCGTCTTTTTATGCAATTGATATATGCAAGATTGTATAAAACAAGTTATATTTTTTAAGTTTTGAAAGAAAATTTCTCATTTAAAACTATTTCCTCAGTAAATTGGTAATGCTAGTTTAATTATTTTAAATATTGCATCATATTCTGTAATTGACTTATAAAATGATAAAATGCAAAAATGAATTTTCAACATTTTAAAAAATCTGGGTTGATTGTGTGCTGTTTATTTATATGCAATTTTAGTTCCTATGATGTCCAGTTGTTAATTTTAAATCTTTTATGTTCTTGATTATTTCATGAAAATAATTTTTAAGCTTCAGATTGCAACAGAACTTAAAGCTGTGTTAATGTGATAGCCTTACTCGCATTCTGTGAATTGTGTATGTGGACTAGCTTAATAGTGGAGTACCATGGCATCATAGTGCTTAATAATGTAATTATCTAGCTCATCTTTGTTCTTTCATGGTACTGTAACTTCACTTTTTTATTCCGCATGTAAACTGCATAGATATTAAAAATAATCTTTAACATTCTAGAATGATAAAAAATTATGTGATTAAATATTTACTGAAATGATGGAAATGGTTTGATTGTCAGTGCAATGATGTAGTCTGTTGTTGCAAATTAGGAAGGAATAAAAAATTAAATTGCCTAAATTCAAGTAAAATTTGCGTAGCAATTTGATATAATTTAAAAAAGCATTTTTGTACAAATGTGTATGAGAATTGAATTAGCGCACCAATTCTTTCAACAACTATCATGACAAAACTCCAAAATTTTACTTAATTTGTAATTAAAATTTCAAAGAAGTTCCTCTAGGGTACATATTCTTATCTTTTGAAGTATATCTTTGCCAATTTTTGTAATTCGAGATTTACCTATCTGTTCTCTAGACAGATTCACATATTTATTCATCTTTATTGTTAGTTAAAATATTTATATGTGTAGCAAATATTTAAAAGGTTTTATAATAAATGCATGTTAAGATTTAGCACATTTTGTTATTCAATTATTTAAAACCTGTTGGTGATGATGTTATCAATATTCTTACTATAAACTATTACATTTTCAGAAAATTAAAAAAATGTTTTGATCTACTTGCATTTGACTTTTAGACTCTGAGAAAATGGCCCAGTTTGCTTTGGAAGAAAAGAATGTAAGGGATGAAAATATTCGCCTCACTAGACGTTTGCAGATGGAAGTAGACAGAAGGGAAGCTTTGTGCCGTCATCTCTCTGAGAGTGAATCTAGTCTTGAAATGGATGAAGAAAGGTTACTAATTATTACCTTTCATATTCATATACATTACATTTCTAGAAAAAAAAGTATTGGATTTACTTTTTCAAACTAATTGTAAAACATTAATTTAAATATCTCCCTTTTTTTTTTTTTTTTTTGCTAAAATTTTATGTTTTAAATGAAGTATTAAATGTTTCATTGTGCTTGGAATGTTTTCTACATGTAAGTGTAGTTTAATCCTCTGGTCCTGGTATCATCCATTGATAGAACCCTGATTTGGTACTCTGGGGCACATTGTTCGAATATAGAGGTGAAGGGTGATTCTCGATCACTGGGTACTATGTTTGCTATGGTTTGTTGGTGACTGACAGTAATTGATGCATGATCTCTGTCTTTTCTACAGACAAAAAAAAGGCAGGACAGAAGACACTAACTATGGAGTTAAGTTTAAACAAAAATCGCAATTTTCTTACTGCATTTTATTATCATTGCCATAAGCTGGTGCTTTTTAAGTATTTTTATGCATAGAATATAAAAAATTTCTAATTTCTTTAGGAAAAAAGTCTTTTTAAAGGCCTGTTTCCTCTCTATTTAGTTTTATTGATAATTATTATTTAAATCTTTCCTGGGTTCTTCTAATTTCATATTCATTTTGATAGTAAAATATGCACTAATTGACTTTTAGATTTAGCTTGCTGAGTTTATTGCTTTACCAAACAAAATTAGAAATGATAAATTACCATTTTTGTCAATTACTGTTTTCCTTTCCACAATTTTTCTCTTTTTGCACATTTTATTATCACCATATTTTAGAGAATATATGAACTTTTAATGAACATATGAATTTTTTATATAATAATAATTTATAACTATATATTTTAGAGTTATATAAACTTAATTGTGAATGTAATTTTAAAATACAGAAAAAAATTATGTATTCAGTTTTAATTTAAAAAAAACAACAAATTTCTGATAATTTATAAAATAAAATTCTTCTGTATCATCTTTTTATGGCAATTTTATGGTGTTTCTCTAAATATGAATACTTTCATCTGAAATTATATATTACTGATAATTCTTTATACAGTTTTGAACTGAAATTTAAAAGTTTGTCCTTTATTTCAAATGCAGATTTTTAGAAATATTGTCTGTATTTTTTGGAAATAAAATTTCAATAAGTTTAAAAGTTATTAAAATTATATTTCTCAATATGTAAGGGAACAAAAAGAAGTCATTTCATTTCTCTGAATAACAAATGAAAAAAAAAAAAATTAAATATCCATGTTTGATCTCACACTTCTATTTTAAAAAAAATGAAAACCTTTTATATTGATGTGGCAAGCCACTTTTGCATTAAATTATATATTAAAATATATTTATGTTCTTGTCCTAAAGTATAAAACTCCATCCTAGAGAAAAAGTAAGTTAAATGCATTCCTTGATTTGTCTATTTTGATTTTATTTTTTAAAAAATTCTTAAAATGAATCTGTGGGAAAAAACAAACAAACTAGAAAAAGAATTGATATTCTTGTAAAAAGTAATAAGATATTCATAAGTAAAGTAGTTTTCTCTTATAAAAACATTTATTGATAAATAAAACATTTGCAGCGGACAATATTGATGGCATGTTAAAAAATATTGATTTTATATTTTATGTCAATATTTAAGTTAATAATTTAAAAATATTTCCATTTCAATGATTTTTATGCTTTATGCAAGAAATTTTTAATAATTAATTATAAGAAAAATTTATCAATCATAGTGAGTTCAAAATTCTATATTTTTATCACTAAAATTTTTCACTTATGATAAATAAGCAAAGATACTCTTTTGAGAAGTGATGTTTGAAATGTCGTAATTTATAATGCATTCTTTGATTTGTCTATTTTGATTTTATTTTTTAAAATTTTGTTTTTAATTTTATACTAAAGATAAGATGCACACATACAAAATAAATATACATGAAATATTCAAAATACAATAAATTTGGTAACAAATGAAGTAAACCCTTCCCTCAATCTGTAAATGACAACCATTGGATGTTCTATCATTGTTCTGTTTCCGTATCCATTCTGTTTTCTTGGAGAAAAAACTAACACTATGCACTTTTAGTCACATTAGTAAAACTTATAGAATTGATTATGTCATAGATATTGTTACATAGTGGGAAATGATTCTTAAAATATGTGTATAAATGAAAAAATCTAGATTTCCATGATTTATTTATTTATATATATAGTTTGAATGTATATTAGAGCTTCTTTTATTTTGGATTTAGAATGCAAATGAGATAATGAAATCATTGGTGGCATCAGGTTATTTAACATTTCTAAGCAAAATTATTTCAGAAAACTTTACTGATTTAAAATATATAATTAAAATTCTTCAAAGGAATATAATTAGATATCTTTTTACCATTATGTAATGCTCCATAATCTTTTTTCTTCTTGCTTACAATATAATTTGAGGGATGCAAAGAAAAAAAAAATCAAGGATGGATTTATTAAATAATCTCTAGGTTGTATTAGAATTTTTACATTGAACCTTCCGAAATACCAAATTTACAAATCTCATTCATCTGTATCAATCAGCAGCAATGTATATTTAGAGAGAGAGTTGTAAGTAAACATTTTTATCCAAGATTAAACAAACAAACAAAAAAAAAAAACCCACCCAGAATGTATTTTCTTTTTCCAAAAATTGCATAATTTAGCAATTTTGTATTTTGATTTATGTTATTATCAGTGTCAATGATTTATGCTTGTTTTTTATTGTTTCAGGCAATTAAATGAATTGTCAACTAGTAGCCACCTGAATTCCAGATCAGTGCTGAGTCCTGTTCCACTGTCTCATTCTTCTTTTACTTCAAATTCTCACAGTCCTGGTAAAATTTCAGAATTTCCATATATAATTTTTTGGAGAGTTGTAAAAGATGACATATTAACAGCATTTTTCTTCAATAATTTTTTATAATTAGACGGGCAATATTTTGCATTTTGTTTAGTTAAATAATTAAATATGCTTTATAGTCATTCATTTCTTTGAATTTTGTAACATATTCTTGTTAATATTTAATGTTGGATGAAAAGTTGTTTTCTTTTCTTATTTTCTGAAGCATGTGCAACAGTTCATATATGTTACAATCAATCCTGATTTTCTGAATGGGTTTAAGAAACTCCACGAAATCCATTTGTCCCATACTGCCCACGTTGTAAAAAGATAATAAGCCGAAGAAATATGGGAAAAGAGGCATTTACTAGGCATGTCAAAAGAGGAAAACATAAGATTGTGTTCTAGTTCAATAGAGTCATCATTGTAGTATCTAAAAAGAATAGAGGAAAAGATAACATGTTAAATCTGAAAATCTTTAATGTCTGAAAATAGAATAATTTTTAACTTTTTAGTTAAAGAACAATAATTTAAAGCTGAATTTATATGGACATAAAACCTTATTTTGTCACATTTGTCTTTTAATGCATTCTATGATATATCCGAAATATTTTCACATATATTCACTGAAAGTGAAATAGGTTTAAAAAATGGCTGTTAAGCCATATAAAAATGTCATACCTTATTTGTTAAGGATTTGCTTCATGAAACTGATCGCTGAAAAATCTGCAGGAGTTGTAGATATTAATGCTCAAATACATGAATTGGTAAAAATGAATAAATAATCTGGCTTTGTAATGTTTTTTATTACATAATTATTAAATGATTTGTATCATGATAAAAAAAAAATATTTTGTGTTTTATCTTATTTGAGTCCTTAATTTTGTATGACCTACAGTTAAAGAGCATGAAAGTAATTTGTCCTCCCTCTCAATATATAAATTTCGTCTTGTTAAATTCTAGATAATAAAGAATTTTTTGTATATAAATATAAGCCTCTTTTTAATGTACTATTATTTCGTATAATATTAAACTGTTGCTTCCTTTTCTTGCTTTTTCCACTTCTTAAAATCATATTGCAGTATAAGTAATGAGCAAAGTATATGCGCATATAGCAAAATGAGTGCTATATGCGCATTTCCTCGTATCTTGAATATACATACAGGGGAAAAAACTGAATTTTTTTTTCCAGTTTTGAATGGCAACCCTATTTATATATGGAAGCCTTTTATTGTCACAAACACTGCAGCACATGGAAATTAAAATCACTGGCTGTAAAAGTCAATATGGCTGCTGCTTATGTTCTGTGTGCATTGCAGAGTAGTGCTAAATTAAGAAACAGGAAGATAGTGTTCTCAAAGCTGCTATGGAATTTTTTTACTCATAACTATACAGAAGACTGCTTATCTTCTTTAACTTAATCTTATTTATTTTGCTTTTAAATTTGAGTGAAAGAAAGATTCAGCTTGTGTTGCATTAAATTGCTTTTCCTTATTTTTTAATTAGTCAATTTTTTACATAAAAATCCTTGTACATAATAAACTTGTTCTAAAGTTTATTAATTGAAAAAAATTGCTTAAATATCGATTTAAAAATATTAAAATCTATTAATTTATTTAAACAGTCAATATTTTGTACTGGATTTTAAAAATTTTGCTTTCTGAGAATTGACAGCAATTTCTGCTTTATGTAAACAAAAAGTTCTGAGAAAATTCAATTTTTAGATTTTAATAAGTTTGGGTGCTTTATTGGTCTCCCAGGTTGTTTTTTAAAAAAATCTCAGATTATTTCTAAACATAATTTAAGAATGCAATAAGTAAATGAAATTAATTTATGTGGTTTTCAAATCAAAATTGTAGATTTTCAGCAACTTTTGACTGAGGTTCTTCAACAAAAAAGTTTGCCCATCAGCATGCATATAAGTACAATAACTCAATGTAACAAGCGAGATAGAGGAAATTCAGTATATATTTAAAAATAGAATTCTAAATGTATTTCAAATTTGTCAATGGATGGAATATTTGTCAATGTGTCAATTTATATGCAAATTTTGAATAGCAAAATCCTAAGTAGATAAATTTTAGGTCTTTATAATAAAATTAGAGATCCTTCTCAATTTGAACCACATCCATCAATAATTACTGTTCGTGTGTGTGAAAACAATAACATAAGATAGTAAAAAAATTATGTAAATTGAAATTGACATATTCTAAAGAAAATCATTTAGATTAATTTAAAATTGCAGTTCAGACATGTGAGAAGAATAAACATTTTTAAATCAGTACATATTATTGCATAAAAGTTATGCATTTCTTAATGTGCTAACATACAAGTTGGAAAATCCATGGTTTCTAGAATTTTAAAAACTGTTTTCAGATATTGTGGATCAAAAGTGCGTTTTAACTGTGCATATAATGAATATACTGGCACTATGGTATTTATATGGTAACAGGTAAATACTTGGCAGATTTTATGAAAGTCTGCATTCTATTATCTTCTTCTAATCTGGTCATCTTCTTCCTCATATTTGATTTTTTTTTTTTTTTTTTTTTTTTTTTTTTTTTTGTCAAGAAATTGAGAGAAATTTGAGAAGAAAAAATTAACTTACCTCTAATAAACTTCCATCTTTTCTTCATTAACTCATTATATATTTTTGCTTATTATTTGGCTGAAATTTTGGTTTAAATTTATATCTTTAAATTTGCTGCTAATGTGGGTTGTTTGTTAAATGAATGCTAGTTGTGAAAATTTTGCTCTATATCAAATATTTTTAAAATTTAAATGCATAAGATTGTTTGGATGTTTTTTAGGTTGATGATTGATAGGCTATATTTTGGAATTCTTTTATTCTTGAATAAAATCGTATTCATCGGGAATTTCCATTTTTCAGCCATGAACATTTCTGGAAATAGAGAAACTTTCTCATTGAATGCAAATAATCGATGCCATCACTGTAATCAAAGCTTGTCTCAAATTAATGTTTTACCAAGTCCGTCACCACCTCCTGTATTTTCTTCTAGTTCCACAGTAAGTTATTTCACGATAATTCAATCCTGTTGATTATTTGTATAATATGATACATGTATTTTAATCAGTGAAAAAAAAAACTGATTTCTTAACTGCCGCAGGCTATGTATAAATGTTGTTTGTGCTTTAATTGTAATTATACTTTAGAACTTGAATTATCCAAATTAATTGAAGCTGACTTCTGTTCAGATTTCTGAAATTCCTGATTATTTGGAAAATTCTATAAAAACTTTTAACATGCAAGATGCTTTACATGATCTATGAAAGAATACTTAAAGATCCATTAGCAATTTGCTTGGTACAGTGTAGCCATAGTCCAACAAATTGACCTTCACTCGAAATGATTCATGGTTATTACGACAACCCATCATAAAAATAACCTACTGGATTAAAGTTTTTGCTTGCTGTTAGTCCTTGTTGTCTGATCTATTCAAATCAAATCTTATATGTGTTGTCCTGATGTTATATTATGTTGAAGTGTTAATCCTGGTGGAGTGTTTGTGAATGATTGAATTCTTATTTAAATACAGTGTTACTGCTTTCGTGTAACATTGTACACAAGATCGAGATCCATGATAGATGTAAGAAAAGACATTTCAATAGATTCATATCACATTTGGATGCTGCTAGTGTGCTTTAATTACTGATACACTTTGAGGAACAACATGCTGCTGTTATAATGATCACTGTGATGCTTATATGGCTCTTGTGCAGCATTGCATCATCGACCAGGTTTGCTTCTTTACATTGAAAGAAAATAAACGATCTTATTTCTGCTAATTAAGATGTTATTTTTGTTTATCAATTATATTCCAAATTTTTTTAAGAATGAATATTAGTTTTGTTTCTGATTTGTAATTGTTATACTTCCTTTGTTTTTTTATTAAAGATTTCAGAAAATAAAATATTTGGATTGAAATTTTGGATTTTTGGAGTAGTGTAGTTTTACTGTATGTTTTCACAAATACCTTCTCTTGTAACTTGTTATGCAATTCTTAATACAGTTTAATTATTCCAGTGGTTTTGAGTGCAGTCAATTGAATCTGAACAGGAATTTGCTTAAATCATGACCGTGTCTTAGAATAAGAGGAAAAATGTTACTAACTGTAAAGAAGGCATTGGGAAGTTTCATATTTATTAAAGGAAAAATGTTCTGCATCATCAGTTTTTCTAGACATTTCTAAAAAAATGAAATGGAATAATAAGATGGGTTTTTATTATTATTATTATTATTTCTAATTTAGGCAGAAAATTACTTTCTGATTTTTTGCATTCATTCAGTTCTCGATATGTCTGGAGAGCTTAAATTTTATTCTACAAAATTCTTAATTTTTTTTTCTCATGGATTAAGTCATAAGCAGAAAAATGTCTTGCATGATTATTATGATCTTACTTACAGGATTGATTCTTTGGCTAATCTTTGAAGTTTGAAAAGAATTTAAGCTCAAATTTTAGAAAATTTTCTCTCTCATTTCAGTTTGCATTAATTTAAATGTTTAATATTTCTGGGAAATTGTGAGGAAATAATTGAAAAAATAAATGCATTTTACTTTAAGGGAAGCAGGAATTCCTTTTTCATGCTGTTGTCAGTCAAATCTTGCAAATATTAAAATCCCTTTTTTTCTTCTCCGTACCACAGTGTGCATCATCGAACAAACTACACTGGCACTAGCAAGATTTTTTTTTTTTTCAATTCAGTCTATAAATTTCAAAAGCAGTTTCATCTGGGGCAAAATTGGGTATTATCATAATTTTAAGATGGGGAAAAATTAAAAAATGAATATACTGGAATTATATTCCATTAAAGTATAGTACAGGGAGTTCTATAGAAACCAGATGTTTCTGGTATAAGTAGTAATCTTCTAATTGAAGGACACATGATTTGTAATAATTGTTTTTGGACTTCCTATGTGATACTACTTTTAATATCTATCATATTATCATGCACACCAGAACATATTGTGTTTGCTTATAATACATTTCTTAACCCTCTGAGCGACAGAATGTGTTTTTCTGCAAATCAAATCTGCTTCCAAATGACCGAAACATCTTATTTCGTCCTCTTTGGTTGTCTTCAAGATAAGTTCAAATGGTTTTTTCCTACTTTGTATTTTGCCTTTGAAATCAGAAAGGATGTTTTTTTCCCCATTGTTGTTTTACACCACTAATGACTTCTTTGACAGTGATGGATGAGAAAGAGGTAGGCTGGATGGAACTAATTTGCACTGACTAATGAATACCTTATCTTATAAATGATTTAAGTAGTGAAGATTGCTTTTGTATAGAAAGAAAATCTTTCTTAAATTACTATTATAGAGGCAAAGTTTTATAACTACTTATTTTCAAAAGTAAAACAAAATGTTTTTGAATATCATCAAGATAATAACAATAACAAATTTGTTTGGTTTTCTTCCTCTTTTATATTAAAAAACACTTGCTTTGCATCAAAGTTTGTCCATAACATAAATACTTGGAAATAAGTCTCATTGCACAAAATAGAAATTTGCATCTCAAAAGATTTTATTATATTTTGAGATAAAAGTGGCAAGATTTTCACTATTTTTTTCCCTTTTCAAATACTGTATAAAATCTTGAAAGAAATTTCCTACTTCATTAATTAAGAAATGGGGTTTTGTTTTAGATTTAAAACAAAACCCCATTTTAGATTGTTTTAGATTTAAAATACATTAAAATAACAATGTGTTTCAAAATTTAATTTCAGGAAAAATTCATTTCCAATAAGACTTTAAAAAAAACACATTAATTAATTTTTTTTCTGTAGTGCCATATTTTATGAAGAATAAATAATAAATGCCCAATGAGAATATTTTAAGAGATATAGAAATCTATTCTTATATATGTTTTTATATAACAGCATTCATATTTCATTCTGTTTTTTAATAATATGTTGCAGTAATTCGTTCTGAAATACGCAGGATTTTTAAAAAATTTTAATTAATCTGATTAAGGAAATAGGGGATCCACAACTAATTACATATCAGCTCTGACAGATTATTTGTAATTCCAATTGAAAAATTTATGAACATTTTTACAATTGAACTATTTATGAACTTTTGAATAAAATAAAGCAAGATAAAAAAGGTAAGTGGCATTGCATAATAAACTTGTATTGCTTACAAACATCGCATAAACATTTTTCGCAATCATCTGATACTTTTTTTTATGTAATACAAAAAGTTAGTAAATGAAAATTTTGTTTAGATTTCTTGATGTGAAATTTTAAATTGACGTATTTTCTGTGAATTACCTGATACAAAAATCGATGAAATAGAACAATTATACCTAAAGTTGCCAAATTTGATTTGTACTTACTACTTGCATAGTGAATGTTCAATAAGAAAAAATTTTCAAAACTTAAATTTTTATATAAATAAAATGTCTCGAAATTTTGATCCATCAGAAATATCTCATTTTCTTTCTTCCTCATAATTATAATCATCAAACCAAAAAAGATTTAAAAGGTTAATAGAATATATTAAAATTTACATCTGTAAAATATTTCTCAAAGTTATTTGAAAAATGTGATAACTGATATATATAAATATGAAATGTATTAAAATTAAATTCTTATTCTAATGATTAAAGGTGGACGAGGGGATGAATGTTCTAAAGTAGAACATGAGACTGGTTAATTTTATAAATCAATGCTATTTCATTAAAATTTATTAAAAAAAATTGATGTATTTTTAATGATTTATTGTCACATTGGTTAAAATAACTAAAAGTAAAAATTTCATCAAAATCAAATAATTTTATATCTAGTATCATTCTGTATTATTATGTTCAGGGTATTTTTAGGGTATTTCAGAATTTTTCACTTTTTCTAATATATGTTTGGAACAACCTAATTTTCAACCAACTTGTTGAAAATTTGTAGAAATACATGTAGAGTAAGGATAGATACTACCTGATAGCAAACAGGTATTTGAGAGAACGTCCTTGTAAAAAAATGTCTTATCATTGTATATATTCCATCAATATTTTTCCCTTCTATAATGTAATGTTGAATAATTTATGAGTTACGGGTGAGAAGGGGGATGCAAAACATATGGGTAAAGGATACATTGTTTGCACAGGTGAGCTGTACCACAAATGGTTTTCTTTGATAAAAGAATGTTAATTGATTTCTTTGTTAAAGATTACAATGAAACGGAGATTCTTGTTAGTAGTAGAGTGAACATGTGCTCTTCAAATTAAATACTTAAAGTTGAAATTTATTCAAAGTAATTTGAATAAAATGTGATCGAATTTCAGCATTTTATTGCTGGTATGATTTAATGTTCATTAAAAAATGTTAAAAATTGCTTGTAAAAAGGTATTCTTTTCACAATGACAGCCAAAACAAATGATTAAAAAATTGGGAGTTTTTTTAAAAAATATTAGCATTATACAAATTATTATAGCATTAATCGTATTGAACAATGTTACAAAAAGTTTTTTTAAAATTAGAAATTAAATTCTTTTGAAACTTTTGCAATTTAAATAGTCCAATCGAATTCTCCTTTTTTCTAACAAAAAATATGCAATGGCCATTTTATTCCTTTAAGCTGTTGAGCAGTCTGTGCAAAATTCACCTCTAAGTGTTTTTAAAAGATAAAGATTATATTAAATTTTCGAGTTTTAATAAAACACTATTAAACTTAGAGAGAAAATATATAACAGTCCTCTAAAAATGAATCTGTATTGTAAAGTCCTATAAACTGAGCTATAAAATGTAAGGATAAATTAATGAAATCGTGAGCAAATTTGAAATAAATGATAATGTGGTAAAAGCATTTTTTTCATATGAGATAAATTTTCGAAATTCTATTTATGTGTTATACAGAAGGAAATAACTGGTAAAAGTTTAAGATAGATATTTGCATTGTACTCTGTTGGGAATAAAAATCAAGGGTATCGAAAAATGGTTATAAATACTTTATCAGTAGGAATCCAAGAAAAGAAAGGGCGAGGGGAATCGATCCTAAAATTTTTTTCCTACAATTTAAAGTGGTGTCATGATAACAGTTTCAAAAATTTGTGAAAATTAAATTTGAAAAAAAAAAAAAGTATTTTAGTAATTGATTCTCAAAAAACATGAAAATCTAGGAATCGTGATTGAGTGTTATTTATTTATTTTTGTTCAAAGATATTCCTTGGTTACTACTAATAAATTATCTACCTGTCATTTTTTTAAGACCAGAATTTCCTAAGGAAGAAATATGTGGGATTAATAAAATTGATTTTCTATTCTATTAATTAAAAAAAAATTTTTGAGTTGCATTCCTTTTTGTGTAGTTTCTCATTTTATCAGTATTCTTTATTAATTGATTTTAAATTCAAAGCAGATTAATTGAAGATTTGTATATAAGATTGAATTATTTTTAGAGTGATTCAGATATTCAAAACATCTACAAAAATTTGCTTGGTCATATCTTGATTACTTTCTTTGCATTGGTCATATCTTGATTACTTTCTTTGCATAAATTATTGAATAATTTTCTAAATAAAGTATTTTCCAAAAATCCCTCTTTATAATTTGTTGCCAAGACTTTTGATTCTTTAGTAGAATTAGGTTGTTTAGCATCTTTCTTATACATATTTTTAATTTTTGTTTATGAAATAATTATGGATTCTAGAGAGTTAAATATTAAGAAGTAAAAACTGCTTGGCCTGTTTGAAATATGTTATCGTTTTTAAACTGCATAAGGTACTATTATTTGTATTTCTTCTTTTATAGAATACTCAAGGGATGAATCGAGTGAAATCGCCCTCCCAAGAACGTTTTCTGAAGCCAGCTGCTCCTCCTCCACCTTAATTGTATTTTTGAAATTGATACTATTTTCTATTCATTCCTTTTTTTTATGCATTTATTTGAAATATTTATTGACTGCTAACAATGTTAATGGGTGCCTTCTGATTAAATCATCTCTTATGTAGTTTCCATAATGAAATGCAGAAAAATCATATTTATTAGCGCCAAAATAATATTTTATTAGCATCAAAAAATATCTCAACATGTTTAAATAATTTTTTAATCTTTTTTATAAGATTCCTTCATTTATAAATTTGGATGTTTAATTTCATTATACTTGATTAATTATACAAGTTACATTTAATCCTTGGGAGCTTTTGTTCACATAAAAAAAAAGTTATGTGTTTTTTTTTTTTTTTTTTACTTGTAGAATTTATACTTAGTTATCCTGGGCATTCCCCCCCCCCTACTTCCTACATTTGAAATTTTTCAAGTTAAGTAATCTTTTTATATGTATTTTTGAAATAAATTTCTTGTATTTGGAAAGTTTTTGTTTTTGAATCTTATTCAAATGACATATATGTGGTTAAAACTAAAGTAACGATTAGAAATGAAGTAATTCTAAAATAAATAGTATATTAAGTGCCAACATGATGAATGGAACTTCTTATTGAATATTTCTACAACTGTAATTCATATTACAAGTGTGAAAAAAAGCAATCAAGAAATTAAAAAAAAAAAAATAATGATCTCAGTTTTATTTTATTACTCTTCAACAACTAAATTGATTAGATTTTTTTTATCCATTATTGCATTAACATATATCTTATTGGCTGCTTTTTAATACTTAATAAAAATTTTCTATTATTATTTATTTTAAAATTTTATCAAATAATATTTAAAATCTCTGAAACTCCGTAAAAAAATAAAGCTTGTAAGAATAAATGGGAGAGGATACAAAATCTGTTTCATAATGCAGGACTGTTTTATAAGCAGAATGAGATATCACCAAAAGTAAATTCCTGTGTTTGACCAGGAATGGTGACAGATAATAAGAATTTGCAAAAAGCAATTAATTTAACATAAGCTTCTATTTTTTCTTTCAGAAATAAGCAAGAGATATTGCCTAATTTATTTAAGTTTGTAGATTATTTGACTATTTAAGTTTGAATTTACAATTATCTTAATATGACAAGTAATAGCTCAAACTAGTTAGTTGTTAATTGCTCAAAAAGGGGAGTTTTTGGCATCTATATATTCCTGCCTGAAAAGAAAAACAGGCTGTAATATATTTTAAGTGGACATAAGTATCTTATATGCATATCTTTTTCATTTGAGTTTATGTATTAAAAATTTGTTTTTTTTACACAATTTTATTTTAAGGAAGGAAAATAAAAATATTATTTGCATAGTTTTGTACCAACAAAACAATTTTCAAAATCGATTAACTATTATTTCTTATTCAAGGTTTCAACTCCTTGTATATAGACATATATTATAACTAAAGTCCATACAAGGGGCTGACCTTTGGTTTTTGAAAGTTTTGATGTAAATATGGAATTAAATAAAATCTTTATCTTTTGTTTTCAGTAGGAATTAATATATATGTTCGGGCTCTACAGGATAGACTAGCTTGCTTGTATAATCTAGCTTGCTTGCTAAGATTGTTGATTCTTTAGGTTATTAGACAATTAATATGGAATGCATTTTTAAATATTTCAGTTTATTAAACAACAATTATGTTAATTAGTAATTTTTAATCTTAATTTTAACATTAGCAAAAGCATGCGATTGAATATTTTTATGGATGATTTAAATTTCATAACATTAAAAAAATAATTAAAGTTAACATTACTATTAGAAAGTTCTTTTCAAGCCAAACCAAACCTAACGTTAAAAGCATTGTATCATTGTAAATTAAACTTGAAAAATTTATTAATAGTAAAAAAAAAAAAAAAAAACTGTATAGAAATGAAATCAACATTGTTGGAGGATTTTATTTTTTGCGATGTAAGATAATGCACAAACCTTTTGGGAAAATTAGTAGTTTTGGATGTCACCTATTTCCTGTAGGATAAGTCATAATGATGGTTAAGCCTATTTTCACTCTCAATTATTAAACTTTCTGATTAAAGTTTATTTCTTTTGATTTAATAAGGTGTTTGAACCAGTGAGCAGCATTTATAATATAATTTTATTTAGTTAGCTAAGTATTGAATTAAGTGCTGCTGTAGAAAGCTTACAAATAAGTCTGTTTATGTAGAATATCATAAGTTTTCAGTTTTTCTTTGATAAGCCATTGCCACTTCTCATTTGAATTTCAATAAATTCATTGCTCTCGGCTTTGTTCATCTAATATAAAAATCCCCTAACCAAGTTTCAATCAATAAAAATCAAACTTGGGTGGTAGTCACAGCGATGGATAGCACAAAAGCGTCTTTCGATGTCTCTCCCACTTTATGCTCATTACAGTGTTTAGATAACCAGTAAGTTATAGTTGCAGGGGCATGAAGCGGTATTGTGTGTAAAAACGTTGAATAAAGCAGTTTGCTGAAACTTTTCATACATCAATATGTTTACATTTCATTGCTACGATTCCATAATAAGTTATGAGTGATTTTTATGCCACGTACGTTAGCATTATATACACATACACAGAGATGTTTGAAGGAGAGATTGTTAACCCTGGAGCGATTTTCAAAAAGTAAAGCAAAATTTTAATTATTAGCGCACAAAAATAATATTTGTACCAACTTGCAATTTAAATATATGCATATATAATATACCCATTTTAAGGATATTAATTTAGTTGTAAACTTTGTCTAATTTAAAGTATTTTTTACAATTATATTTTGATTATTGAAATGAAATTCAAATATTTTATCTTGGATATTTCTTCCATTGTTGAAGATTATAATTTGAAGATGCAGTTTATTTTCTTATAGTACGTGGATTCTATTTGAACCATATTTTTAATTTTAAAAAAATTTTAATTGAAATTTTGATTTCAGAAATAAGCAGTGATGGAACGTTCGTGAACTTTTGAACACTGTTAAAAAAGAATTTTTCCTCTTATAATATAATTATATTACCATTCTTTTGACTGAAGTTTTGCTATATTATAGTATGTCAAGCATATTAATTTAGATCCTATGAAATCTGATTAAATGATCTTCTGATCATTAATTATTAAATGATAATTAAACTGATAATTTGATTATTAAATGATCATCTAAGATATTACATAAATCATAAAACATGTTGTAAACAAAATTTCAATAATTAAGACTTCCACCTAATGGATTTTTATCCTGATACTATTTTATGACCATGCTCCATTTCAATAAGTATATTCATGTTTTGATAAAGTTATTAAAATTTCAGATGAAATTATCTAAATGAACTTAATAGTGTAAGGCTTATGAAATTTTATAAACTACATACCTATCAGAATTTAATTTGCTGATGAAGCCATTGGGATTAAGTTATCCAGATTTTTTTTTTTTTTTTTTTTTTTGCAATCTTGGAATCAGTTGTTCATCAAAGATGTTTAGTTTTAATAAAAGGAGTCAGTAAGTTGGTCAATTATGTCATTTTTAATTTAAATCTTCGCATTATTTATTTCTTATAGATATTAAGTTGACTAATCTTCATATTGCCAGTTTGATAAATAAGTCTTTAATAAAATAAAAACGCCCTACCAAGCAGGTAGGTTCAAATTTTAACTAATATCTGTTTAATGAAATGTTTTGAAGTAGCAATTACCTACATGTGATATGTTGAATCTTCTTTTGAAGAATGTGTTAGTAAAATTGACGTTTTAAATTATAATTAACAACAGATATGTGAAAATAATTTTAATACAGGAACTACACAGATATTCTGTTAATGGATTCATATAGTTGGTTTGTTAATAGACATCAATTGGAGCATGGTGTTGCAATCCCCATTGAGAAAGTGAAATTCATGAAAAATACATGGAAGTGGTGTCTAGAAAGCATTATTAACACACTCATGGGCGATGAATAATCGCCATACCAGGATACTTTGGAAATATCTTATCAGAGATTTAGAGTCAACGTGTCTGCAGGAATTCTCGATGATTATCTCTCGGTGTTACCTGAACATGTGAGCAACATGTTTTGGTTTTCGGCAATGCAGTGAGGCCCGTGGTTTACGCATGATGGTGCCACACCACATGTTTCTCGTCAAATGCTTGATCAGCTCAATATTATGTATCCAAGAGAGTAGACTGGCCCATTTCTTATCTTCCACGTTTTTGGATCGCAATTCTTGTGACTTTTCTTATGCAATCTCCTTAATCATTTGTACAACGCCTGTGTGATATTACAATCAGAATTACAAACAGGCAGTAATTTAAAAATAAATAATTTTACTAAAATCATTATACTTAGCATTGTAAAGAAATTAATAATAAATAAGCTAATTTACAACCTTAAAAGTTAAAAAGTCTCAAGAACCCCTAAGAGCAGAAACCTAATGTGTACTAAAGATAATAGGAGTCTTAAGAATAATCTTGCCTGCAAGTGCGACTGCTGATTTTTATCACTGGTATTTATAATACTGTGGATGTTGGCTATAATATTCAAATTGGATGACGGCTTACAAAAATAACTTTATTTTACGGAAACATTAAGAAGAAGAAAGATACATTTGCAGTTAAAAATGCAGTAGAATAAAATCTCGTGCACGTATAATAAATCGCTTGCAGGATCACGCAACTTAAACAGTGACGTCGTTTTGATGAAAGCAGGTCCACCACAGTACCCCCCCCCCCCTCTGGAATGCAGCAGGCACTGGATTAGAGATAACGAGGATTAAAGCGTACTCGACGGCCAGATCTGGTTACACAAGGTGGTGGAGCAGTATTCGAAGGTAACTCAGGAGTCGACAAAGAAGGTTCAAGTACTGTCTGCTTTGAAGATGGAACTGCGGCTGATGGTGGTGATATGATTGGTGCAGGTGACTGATGATAATTTTCGAAGAACGCAGGCGTCACACGATCAATGCTGATCGTGGATTCTTTACCGTTTTTCTCAATTGTAAAAGTTTTATCAGTACGTCTGAGTACACAGTAAGGGCCATCAATGGTGCTTGTAAGGGTTTCTTAATTGCGTCGTGGCGCACGAACACATGACTGCAAGACTCTAAAGCCGGATGTATAAATACTTTTTTATTATCGTGAGATGCAGCTGGTGCAAGTTTCAGTTGCTCCATCACAGTTGGTAAATTTTTAAAAAAATCGTGAGGTTCGACGTTAAATGAAGGGGTCTCAAAAATTCCGTAGGTAGTCTCAGGGTTGAGCCGTAAACCAATTCTGCTGATGTGCACCGCAGATCCTCCTTTAATGCTGTTCGGAGTCCAAGTAAAACAAGTGGAATTGATTCAGTCCATTTTGTGGGTGCGTGACATCTGAGACTTTGCTTTAAAGAACGATGAAATCGCTCAACAATTCCATTGCTAGATGGGTGATAAGGAGTTGTTCTGATCTTTTGGACACCCAGAAGTTTGCTCAGCAAGGTAAACAAATTGCTTTCGAATTGTCGTCCCTGATCCGTCGTGATGACTGAAGGTAAACCGAAGCGTGAGATCCTGACCAATGAATGCACGCGCAACGGTTTCGGCAGAAATGTCAGAGATGGGAACTGCTTCAGGCCATCGTGTGAAACGGTCTATACAGGTTAGTAAGTATTCAGTTATTTGAAGGTGGAAGAGGTCCTACGATATCAAGATGAACATGACTAAATCTCGCTGAAGGCAGATGGAAAGATTTCAGGGGACTATTGGTATGTCGAATTACCTTGCATCTTTGACATGAACCATTTGAAATGTCTTTTTGCATAGATGGCCATACGAATCTCTCCGAAATAAGACGTTTAGTTGCACGGATACTTGGATGAGACAGATTGTGCAAAGATTGGAAGATTATCTTTCTGAAACTCTCTGGTACATAAGGTCTGACTATGTCTTTCCTGACGTCACAGTAGAGTTTCAATGAAGTAGGATCAGTCGAGAGAGGTTTTAAAACAAGTGACATGTCATTCTTTGATAAAAATTTTTGGAGTTCTGCATCAGAAGCTTGTGCATTCGCCAAGGCCGAAAAATCAACTTTTGGTAATTGCACGCCGTTAATTCTGGACAATGTGTCGGCAACATTTTTTGAACCCGATATGTACCTAATATCAGTGCTGAACTGAGATATGAAATCGAGATATCTTAGCTGTCTTGGAGAAGAAGAATCTGATTTTTTAGTAAACGCAGATGTTAGAGGTCGATGATCAGTAAATATTATGAAATTTTGACCTTCCAGTAAGTATCGGAAATGTTTAATGGTTACATATATCGCCAAAAATTCCCTATCATACGTACTATATTTACGTTCTGAAGGTGAAAGTTTTCGCGAATAAAATGCAAGTGGTTTTTGACTATTGGATGTAGTAGTATGAAGGACGGCTCCAATAGCTAAATCAGAAGCATCGACCATGATGGATAGTTGCTGATTAGGTTCATGGAAAGTAAGAGTAGCTGCGTTAGCAATATCAGCTTTGCATTTCTCAAAAGCTTCCAAAGAGATGTCTGTCCAAGGAATAGGTCGCTTATCGTTCTTTTTCGAATTTTTTAAAAGTTCATGTAAACTAGCTTGTGTTTGCGCGGCATTAGGCAAAAAACGACGATAAAAATCAAGCATTGCCAAAAAACGCTTAAGCTCAGTAATAGTTTGAGGTTTGGGAAATTGAGAAATAGCCTCAACCTTCTCTGGTAGAGGTTTGACACCTTCGGATGTGATCAGACATCCCAAAAACTTAATTGACGGTTGTCCAAGAACACATTTCAAAGGGTTGAGTTTTAAACCATGCTGAGAAAATCGCTCAAATACTTGCTTTAAATGGGACTTATGTTCTTCTACGTTATTCGATGCAATTAGTACATCATCAAAATACGGCACACAGAAATCAAAGTTAGACAAAACTTGATGGATATAGCGTTGAAAAGTTTGACCGGCGTTTCGTAAGCCAAAGGGCATAAAAACATATTCGAAAAGACCAAATGGAGTTGTAATAGCTGTTTTTGGTATGTCAGCCGGATTAACCGGAATTTGGTGATATGCCCTCATCAAATCTAGGGTCGAAAAATTGGTCTTATTGGATAAAATTTGAGTGCAATCTTGGATATGAGGTACCGGGTACCTATCAGGAATGGTAATTGCATTCAAACGACGGTAGTCACCACAGGGCCTCCATTCGCTGTTAGATTTCTAAACAATGTGTAGAGGACTTGCCCAAGGGCTGCTAGAAGGACGCACAATCCCTTGAGACATTAAAAATTCAAATTCCTGACGTGCTGTTTTAAGCAACTCGGGAGATAAGCGACGAGGTCTTGAAAATACTGGTTGGCCAGTTGTTTCAATAAAATGATGGATTTTAGTGGGCTTATTGTTTTTCGTTGGCTGAGAGGGATTGGTGAGTTCCGGAAATTGAGATAAAATTCCGTAAAACTCTGAATCACCAAGCAATATTGATATACCAGACGTTAGTGATTTAGTGCTTGTGTATTTGCCTTGCGTAATTAATTTAGTTATTGCATCAATCAAACAGCCATTTTTAACATCCACCAAAAGATTGTAGTGTTTCAAGAAGTCAATATCGATTATTGGTTGATTAACATTTGCAATTATAAAAGAACAAGTAAAAGTTCGACGCAAATTCAAATCTAGAGTCAGGTGCTTTCGACCAAAAGTCGGTATTTTTGTACCATTAGCGGCTATAAGAAGTAATTCATTGGAGGGAGCGGCTTTTGGAGCATAATGTTTCGGCAAAACTGACACATCTGCCCCAGTATCCACTAAAAAATTCAATGCACTATTTTTATCGGCCAACATGATTCGATTTATGAAGCGATCGTTTCCAAGGCCAGTGGACGATCGCTCGGTTTTTACAGATTGGAGTAAGTCGTTGCCACCGGAAGTATACCCCTGATTCTACCGGATGTGAACCAAAATTCATCGGATATGACGTAACACTTTGTTGACGTCATACTGGTCATTTAGTGCGGGCTTTATCTAGCAATATTTAGTGACTAATCCTTTTTTTTTTTGCCCTGCTGTACGTGAGACGTGTGTATTGAATCTCTTACACCTTTTATTTGCTTGTGGAGATAAGAATTCATTTTGTTCTTTTATATATTATTAATCTATATTGTTTATTTATCTTTCATTATTTATTTATATTATTTAGGGTTTTTTTTTACTTTACTTAACTTAATTAGAATTAGTATCACTGAACATACTAATTAGGGTTAGCTAGGAAACAAAAAAGTTTCTTTGTGCTTGTATTTTATATTATAAACTTTTATATTTAATTTTACTATTTGTTTTTCCGTAGATTAATTATATCTTATTATTATCTATAATCTGAAAGATTTTAATTTCCAGATTAGTGCTAACTTGAGAAATTGTTTTTTTTTTTAAATTTAATTTGTGTATTATTTCAATTTTTTAATTATTCAGTGGTGTATTGAACTTGATAGTTTCAAATTTATTTGTGGTATCTAATAATAATCTTTAACATCTTCTGTATATTGAATCTTATAATTGTTTTCTGTTTTGCTGTATGCTTTTTTGGCAGTTTGTACAGAATTTTGTTACTATTACTAGCTTTTGAAAGAATTCCATTTTATCTCACTGTTTTACAATGAGGGCTCTCTTTATTGGCGATTCCATGATCAAATACTTGCATAAGTATGTATCTGTTGAATCACTTGACTTTCATTTGGACATTGTTTCCTATCCTGGTGCAACTATTGAAAGATTAGCTAGCAATATTTCTGTACACAAAAATTATGACTGGGTCTTAGTGCATGTTGGCACAAATAATGCATCTTTGGATACTATTGAAGTAATACTTAAAAAATATAGAGCTTTGGCCACTGAGGTATTACTTCATGACCCAGGTGCAAGAATAATTTTCTCGAGTATTGTTCCAAGAGATTTTGATTTCCACAGAAAGGAGTATAAGGAATCGGAGTATTATTTACAGACACTAAACTATAAGGTTCGAGCCATAAACTGTGCACTTAAAGAACTATGTTATTTTCAAATGTTTTTCTTTTGCAGTTCTTTCCAGCCATCTTGGAAAAACTATCTTGCAAGAGATGGCTTGCATTTAAACAGATGGGGTAATAAGCTGCTTGCAGGTTGTTTTCTTGAATCCTTAACAGGATGCATCTCAGCAGATACAGCATCTAAAAAGGTAAGCATGAATACGTTTTTTTTTTTTTTCCCTCACAATGATTTTAAAAATTTATGCAAGCCTGAAGTCGATAATTTATAATTGGTTTTTGTTTTATTTTCGCAGATTGCAAAGACGCAGTCTTCCAACTCTGGTTTTTCTTTTGATGATTCAGAGTTTCCTCTATTGCCATTTTTTCCCGCAGCATTTGTTTCTTCTGCTAGGCCAAAGCAAGAGTCTGCCAAGCCAGTTCCTAGGCCCGTGCAACCTGCTAGGCCAAAGCAAGAGTCTACAAAGCTAATTTCTACACCCGTGCAACAGTCAGCTGCTCTGCTGACGAAAGATATTTCTTCTCTGCCATCTTCTAAAGGTAATACTCAATTTGTACTGCCTGTGATCCCATGCATTCCATTCAGTCAGTTTAGTGAAAATGTTTTTAGTAGTATTCCCACATCAAATAAATTTTCAGTTTTGCCAACAAATTGTAAAATATTGCATGGTGGAATATTCGCTCGCTCAAAATTGTTTCTATTCTAAAAACTGTGTTTATTGTGGGAAAACATATTCTATGCGGTCCTCGTTTTCAAATCACCTGAAGAAATTTAAATGCCCTCAACCTGTCAAAGACTGTTATCCTAAACTATGTGAAAAATGTTTGAAGTCCTATTCCTCTAAATCTTCTTTTTCAAACCATTTAAATCAATGCAACAAATCAAAAACTCGTGTTTTCTTATCCCCATCTGGAAAAAATTTCAGTAGGGTTTTGGAAACAAATGCATGTCTGACAGAATCAGTGGCAGGACCTGCAAAGGATCTACAAGCAAGTAGAGATATTAAATTAACATCTTCAGTTTCAGATATTTGTCAAAAATTTAAACGTCCTTCCAAAGTTAAAAATACATATCCTAGAATTTGTAAATTATGTTTAAAGTCTTATTCTTCTAAATCCTCTTTTAGCTATCATTTAAAGCGTAGCTGTAAATCTGAGGTTCAAACTGTATCATGTTTGCCAGTTAAAAGTAACTGTATTGTATTGGATAATAACTCTCACAAGGAATCAATAATAAACCCCATTGCAGATGTAGGAATAAATCAAAATGTACATAATTCTCAATTTATGAGTGATAATTATGAAAAATCCCCAAAAAGTTTAAAATGTGGTAGCATTATTCCTGTAAAACCTTTTAAAAGTCGTCAAGAAACTTGCAATTTTACCAAGAAAAATGAACTGTTTTTTTGTGTACAATCTGAGTGCAATCAAGTCTTTTCTAATCTATGGTATTTAAATAAACATCATAGTGCTGTGCATCAAATTCAGAATGTCAAAACATTTTCTTTTGATTCTTTTAAGAATTTTAAGATTTGGTTAGAAGCTGCAAGTTCTTCTACTTATACTTTTTTCCAGAAATCAACAGGCAAAAAAGTTTTGGGTGATAAAACATTTCATTATTATGTTTACCAATTTTTTTATCCTTCATATCTGTCAAGGATTCAATCAAGAGTAGAACGACATGCTAAAAGATACCACCCACTTAAAGAAAATACACGTAATTTAATCAAATCTTATTTATTGCTATCATTTCCTGTTTCAAAAATAGTAAGCTTAATTCGTGGTGATGCAGGCTGTCGGGATAAAAGAAATTTGCCCAACAAAAGAAGTTTTTATTTCTCGGAAGACTATACAGTCTTATTCAAGGCATCTACATAATACAATAAAGCCGATTAATGATGCCATGTCTGTTTTCTGTACTGTGGAGAAATTAAAAAATGAAAAATATAATCCCATTTTAATTTTCAAATTACTAATGTCGGATACTATCTTTGGACCTTCTTATTTGGATAGCTTACCAAATTGTGAAAATTCTTTTGCATTAGGTTTTCAAACTGAAGCTCAAAAAGACATGCTTATGAAACATTCCCATAAAATCCTTTGTATTGATGCTACCCATGGCACAAACCATTATGATTTTTTTCTTCTTTCATTGCATGTGCAAGATGAATATGGTCAGGGATATCCTGTTGCGCATTTTATTACAAATGATTTAGATTTTCGTACATTAGTGGCTTTATTTTCTAGTTTACATTGTCGCATTCCTAATTTGAAAGTTAATACAGTCATGACTGATGATGATGGTTTTACTTTTAATTCTGTATTTGGTCCCGATATCAAGCATCTATTGTGTCAATGGCATGTATACCGTGCTTGGAAAAGGCAGTTGACTGTTAAAGTCCATGATAAATGTCTCCGTATGAAGATGTCGTATGAATTATTAAATATAATGAATGAAAAGTCTCTAGAGGATTTTGATAATAAAGTTTCAATTTTTATTAGTAAATATTTAAATGAATGCCAAAATTTTGTTGATTATTTTGTAAAAAATTATTCTACCTGCTATAGACAGTTTCCACATGGTGGTACCAATACAAATAATTACTGTGAATCGTTTCATAATCAGTTAAAAACTGTATATTTTGAGCGTAAATTTAATAGGCGCATAGATGAGCTAATTTTAACTCTTTTAAAGATGGAAACAGATAGGTTTTTAAAATATTCTTCTAATGTTGTAAATAATGTTCCATTAAATTCAAATTTCAATAAAACTATTAAAGAAAAGCATGAAATGGGTGTAAAAATTCCTATTAATGATACAGTTAAACATGATGATCAATGGTTAGTAAATTCATAGACGAAAAAGGGAATAGTATACTCAATAAAAAAAATTACAGATGTTTGTCTTTTATTAGATCATTGCTGTTTTAAATGTACTGATATTAACTGTACAGTACTATGTAGTCATTTGTATGTGTGTTCTTGTGAAGACAATAGTAACCTTTGCAAACATATTCATAAAGTACATTTATTGTATTCTGAAATGAAAACATACATAACAGATGATTTTTATGCTGTTGAAAAGGAAAGAAATGCACAAGGAATTGAGCCCCAAATCTTAAATTTGGAATTGAAAGGTAATGTTTCGTCTGAATGTTTTAACACAAAAGTAGCTGAATGCAAAAAACTATGCTCCGAGATTTTGGAATTAATTAAAATTCCTCTTATTCAAGAAACTATGCTAACTAATGTAGTAAATTGTTTAAATACTTTAGTATCTGGTATGCGTGGAGTTGTCTGTCACAAAGATGATCCTGCTCCTGTCGCACCTCGGTTATATGTTGCTCCCAATCAAAAAATTCCCCCACAGATTAAATTTTATAAAACTTCTCAAAGACATAAGAGGAGAAAATCATTTCAGGAAAAAAAATGGGAAACGGCAAAGATTAAATGAAAAAAATATTGATGAACCTGACAGTATTATAGATGAGATTGCACCTTTACAATCGTATCATGCGGGAGAAATTTCTAAATGCTTTAGTCGTGATGAAAAAAGTAATGATGATCCTGATGGTCATAAAAAGGAAATTATTCCTTTAAAAGCTTATTCTGCTAGAGAAAATTCTGTATGTACTAGCCTTAATATATTCAATAAATTTAGTAAGATGAATGTGGGTAACCCTACTGCAACAGTAGTAACTATTAATAATATCAATCTTTCTTTTTATATATTAAAATCTTTAGATCCTTTTGTTACTCGGAAAGAAGAGAATTATCTAAAGTCTGTGTCACCGAGCTTTAAGAAGGGTTGGCTTTATGATTCTGCTATTGATGCTTTTCTTTTTCTGTTAACCGAGAAATTCAGAAATTGTAAAGCAATAGAATCCTTGCAATCAGTTTTAATTTTTAATCAGAAGGATATTCTTAAATTTTCTTGGATTCAAGAGTTGCCAAATCTAGATTTATTAATTATCCCTGTCAATTTAAATTGTCATTGGACTTTGATTATTGTTAATATAAAACTTAAAACATTTGAATATTTTGATCCACTTGTTGGCAGACCAGATAATAATACTGCAATTTTGGTTAGGAAGTGGTCTAAGATTTTAAATAAATTGCTTAATTCAAAAAGCCACTGGCAGATACTTTTTCCATCTCATATAAAACAAACTGATGATTTTAATTGTGGAGTTTATATAAGTTTTTATGCACATCAAAAATTGAATAAATTTTCTTTAACTCAGGACTTCAACATACTTTCATTTAGAGCCCTAATGTTTGAACAGATTACTAAAAACTTAAATTTTTTAAATCTTTTATTGTGAAAATTTTAATTTTTATATTAATTTAAAAATAATAAATTTGATTAATTGTTAACCTTACTTAATGGGAATTATCCCTTATCCCTTCTAAATTTTAAACACCATGAACAAATAATTCCCAATGGTTAATTTTAAGATTGTCTAAAGTTTTTTAGCTTTCTCTTAAGCTTAACTTTTAGGAAGTTCTTTTATTATTAGTTTCACAGAAGATTTAATGCAAGTTATGATTGCTAATCTCAGTGAGAATAGATAATTTTGGAAATGGAGTGCCTTGATGGTGTCAAGAAAAGGTAAGTGACTAAATTCAAAATTTTAAGTTAATCACATATTCAAAACAGGAAGAAACAAGCTCATAATGGAAGCAACATACTAAAAACGACTTAATATAAGTATATGATTGTGTTACTTTAAATTGTTCTTGTCTCATTTTAATGGGTTTATTAAATGTTGTTTGTTATTTAGTGAATTTAATTTGAATCAGTATATCAATAAAAGCTCACTGTTACCAAAATAGTATATATTTTTATAAGAAAAATAAATTAATTTTTTATACTGCAGTTTATATTGTTATATTGTATATATTTCAGTTTATTTATTTTCTCCTGTCTTAAAATAAAGGAACAAATTCCCAATGGTTTAGCTGAAAAGATTGTCCAGAAATTTCTGGCTTTCTTTTTAAGCTTTTAACTTTTAGGAAGTTCCTTTATGAAAAAAAAATTTAGTATCAGGATAAATCCATACCAGAAATTGTGGTGAAGCTTACAAGCCAGATAACAGCCTCTGGAAAGAGTGTACACTTTTGTCCAGGGGTCTTGTTACTCGGCTACAAACCCCAACATCACGAGTTTGCTCCTCGTCCTCATCAATCTTCCTCATTGGTGACCCTGGCTCTGAACTAACAAATGTATCCAAACAAGAATTCAAGAAATAAAGCAGTAAGTGACAGCTAAGAAATCCAACATTTTCCATGCTATAGCTGCGTTGTATTTAAAATTAAAATAGATCATTTAGATAATATGAAAATAATTATATTTCATTTGTTTAGTGTACATTCTTATAAAGGGGGGGGGGCATAGAAATCTGTATAAAAATTATTTAGATGTAGATGGTTGAAATATATGTAGAAATTTATAATGTTATATTATCTATTCATTGTCTGCATATTTCATCACTTTGCCATGCTTGTTGAAAATCTGCAAGGATATTGCTGAGCTTGATTTTTCTTCTTTCAGCTCATATAAAGATGTATAGTTCTCACACTCTGAAGTGAAACAAAACAATAAGAATATGCTACATTATTACTTTTCACAAATTACAGATTTTTAATGATTCTATGTTATTTTATTTTTCCATTTATACCTATTACTTAATGATTTCTTTTTACATAGTTAATAAATATAATTAATCTTTGGTTATCAATTAATTTAATAAATGTCTCCCAGATACAGTTTTCTTTTCTTCATTTTGCAAATGAAACAAATTTATAAGTGCTTGGAATAGTATATAAAATTAGTGAACTTAATAAAATTCATCTATTTCTTTGGCACATTGGAGTACTGAGAGAATATCATTATAACTTGAAAGAATAAAATAAAAATGTCAAAATAGAAACAAATTTTATATTTAACAAAATTATTTATGATTTTGAAGATTTGTATTTTAAAAAAATTAATTATAGAGTGGCAATAAACTATCTAGCAAGGTAAAAAAAGAAAAGAAAAAAAGTACTGTTTCCTGATTTTATGTTTTATATAATTTACTACACAGCACATTTTTGCAGTGTCTTGCTTGGAGACAGTTGACTGAATATTTTTTGGAAAATGTGACTAGGTTATTGCCAATATCCAACGTAAAAGGCCATGTCTATGAAATTAAGAATAAATATACAACATCTTTTTAGTCTTTTTTTCATAAGGTAATGAAGATATTTGTTAAATATTGTAAAAATTTTAATTATGAGTTAAGATTTTTTATAAGCAAAATAGGTATGTGATAAATCCTAATTTTAAAATGACAAGTGAATCACTAAAAAATCAGCTCATTCAGTTATAAAACTTTTCCTGCCAAATGCTGATATTGATTGTTTATGCTCATAGGGTGTGAGTGGGAAATTTCAATGGAAAAAAGAAAGGTAGAATGTGAATACTGGATTTTATGACTATACTTCCTACTTTTAAACTTTCAGCTTGAGAAAATAAGTTCTTGTCTTTTTTTTTTTTTTTTTTCTTCTTTTTTTCTAGGGAAGAGCTGATTTTCCGTTTTTTCTGTGAAATTCAGAAAGAATGAGTACCAAATTTATAGAAAAAAAATAATTAAACTGTGTTAAAATTCTGTAAAAAAAGAAGCCTCTCATAATATATGAACACTATATTTGGACTAGTTTTTCCTTACCAAATTTCATTTGAAGGCTATATTATTGCATGCAATTTTTTTTTTTTGGATGAATTAAATATATTGGATGTAAAAAACTCTGTAAAATTAAAGTAATTTTCATTTTTTTACAAATGAGGTTTCATTATAGTGTTGACAAGTTTTTTTTTAACACATAACCAGTCTGAAGAATTAATAATTGTATGAATTTTTTATCCAAGAAATTTATATCCTAATATTGAAGACAAACTATTTCTTTTTATCTAAATGATGAATGAAACAGCTTGTCACTGAAATATTAAGCAATTTTTATTTTTAAGAAGTCAATCATGCGGTTATTTCTTTTAATAATTTTTCACATCTGATAGTTTAGCAACTTATGTTCCTTGCATTGTTTTTATTCGTGTAAAAACAAGTTCATTTTCATGAAAAATATCTTCAACAGAGTATATGTTGATAGTCTGAATACAATTCTGCAGTGCCTGAATATGACCTTTTTATTAAATAGACAACTGCTTAGGTCCCTCTAGATATTTTTTTTGTGTGTGTGTGGTATTTCCGATAGTTTCATTTTGTACTGTCGCCTAGTGTACAAAAGCCGTGCAAACTTAATTATTATTATAAATATTGATATTAATTTTAGAATATTTTTCTAGCAGTTCGTTATTTACTTTTAGAGCATTGTTCTACCGAAACTTTTATATTTTGTTGTTCCATAATTTAAAAAAAAAGCTGCATTATAATTTAAAATAAATATATCAAATCTATAATTAAATATTATTTAGATTGTCTTTAAAAAGTCATAAAACTTATTTTGTGTTGAATTCTTCGAAAATTTAATTTGGCATTGCGATATACTGAACTTTAGAAAGTGATCCGCAATAAAAATTTTTGTTATTTCAGTTTGATGAAATTTTCTTCTTAAAACTGTTTATATAGATATTGTTAAGGAGAGGAAAAGAGAAACGACCCCTTGAGGGTTTAATTGGCATTCGAAGACTTCGTTTTAGTCCGGTTCACTATCTGACTTATGATCTTCAACTTCTTGGAAATATTCTTTATAAGAATTTTTATTATGATGAATGGGTTTATTTTTCCATAGCACTCCTTTAAAGACTTTCATTCTAAATTTCTAAACGTTATTCTCTCTGACTACTAAAAAACACAATTGCCCCAATGATAGAAAATCGTTTTCAATTGAATTTTTTAGAATTGCAAATAAGTCCTTTAATTCGACTTTAAGAATACATTGTGATCAGAGACGTGTTGAAAGGAGAGGGGATTATTGCTCCTAAATTTTTTTTTCCCGAACTTGCTCCACATTTTGGTACTTTTCATGATAATTCGACTGGAATATTTTATGTTTGATTCCTCTGATTTTATTGTACCGAAAATAATTACTAACGAATATACTTAATATCTTTGGAATGTGTGTGAGTATAAATTAATTATAATTAGTATATTAAAAAAAATATTTTTAAAATTTTATATAAATTACAGGTAAAAACACGCACGGAAATAAAATAAATTTCATCGGAAAACTCATTTTTGTATTTTTAAAATAATTTAAAAAATGGTTTGTGTCTGATATGCTTCAAAATTATTGAAGGAAAAATTTAAAGTTTTAAATAATGTTTAGGTGAAAAATCTAATTCAAATTTTGAAAAACTCTTCCTTAATCTTTTAAAAGGTCATTTTTTTTTTTACACAATCATGATTTGTTAAAATATTTTTAGGATTGAATTTGGCTTAGGAAAAGTGACTCATTTAGCTAATTACATTAATTAAATTTGGTTTCTTGATAATTAAGTAACAAATCAAGACACACTATTTTATGTGAAATAAGGAACTGAAGCATCTAAGTTCCTGTCTTATAGAAAATTTGTCCCCTCAGGGGCTCACCTTCTTTAGGTGGGTACAGGCGTTCCAATCCCGAGGTACCCAGGGATCTTTACTCTTTCTTTTCTCTTCCTACTCCTCTATCCCTTTTCTCTTCTTTATCCCCTTTTCACTTAAAATCCCCCCTTCCCCTTCTGTTTTCTTCATTCTCTCGACGGTAAGCGAGGGAGCTTGCCATGAGAAGCTGTCGCCGCTCTGTTTGCTTCTTGCTTCGCATGGACAACCAAAAACTCCACGTGTTCACCGTGCGTGGTGACCCTCTAAGGGTCTAAACCGAAATGTACCACCCGTCTAAACGGGTGGTACATTTCGGTCCCTGATGCATCAATCGGCCGGTATCCCAGATATTTGACTGGGCTGCTCAAGAAGATCAAGCGAAGGGGTTACTCCTTGGGCTTAGCTTTAAGGGTGGTCACTGTCCCCGGGGGTGACTCTCAGCGTATAGGTTCCTAGGTTCCAGCTAGCTCCATGATAAGCGCTAAGGCTGGGAATGGGAGCCAGTGGCTCCTTCCCTTGTTGGGCTCCGTGGAAGGCGGTGTCGTCGTGGCCCGAATCTTTTTCCCCCTTTTTGCATGGGTTTTCAGACACTTTGCCATGTTTACCTATCACTGAAGATACTAGATTTCTAATATTACACACACCAAAGACCTTTCATAGTTCAAAGATTGATTTCTTCATTTATTGATGATGTGAAATCTACTAAAAAACTTCCATCCGGGAATCTTCTTATTGAGACCTCATCAAAAACACAGATTGCTACGATGCAGAAATTAACAAAACTTGAAGACTTCCCTGTAGAGGTAACTCCTCACAGGACACTGAATTATTCTCGAGGAGTCATCTCTGATTTAGATCTTTTTGATTGTTCGGAAAATGAACTCATTCGGGAATTGCATTCCCAAAAAGTTTGTGCAGCTCATCGCATAAAAATTAAACGTAATGGTTCATTCATTCCAAACAAAACATGTCATTCTAACTTTCAGTAGTCCGGAACTTCCGAAATTTATACGTGCTGGCTATATACAATCCAAAGTTAAACCATATGTACCGAATCTTCTACGTTGCTTTAAATGTCAGAGATTCGGACATTCGCAGGGAACTTGCCATGGCAGCCGTCGATGTGCCAAATGCTCAGCTGATGTTCATGAAACTTCAGTTTGTAGCTCACAAACCTTAAATGTTTAAACTGCTCTGGGCTCCATCCTGCTTATTCCCGTGACTATCCTAAATGGAAAAAGTAATTCAAAGCCTGAAAGTTAGAAGAAATATTTCATACGCAGAAGCGAAAAAATTTGTTTTAGACAGAACACCCAAACCTGGCCTTATTATAGTGCCGCCATAAGTTCAACATTAAAATGTACTTGTTCTCAAACCGAATTACTTTTGTAGTCAGTTTTACCACACTGATGCGCAGATGTGAAATTAATTCGTCTATGCATTGGACACACATAGACATTTGCTGTTTGGTGAACAAGCCTGAAGTTGAAGCTTCCTCATTGTACGAACTGTGGAGTGATCAATTCTATTGCACATATTCTTACTCAATGTCCTAATTTTACTTCTGATCGTTTAACTCACTTTCATTCGCCTATTTCAAATTTACAGGACCTGGACAGGAGGTGAGAAACCTCACTGAAAATTTTTTACTTTTTAAAACCTACTGGTTTCTTTCATAGCATTTAAAATTTATTTTTATTCTTGTACCAAATCATTATAAATCATAGACCTTTTAAACTTTTGACGTTTTACAATGTATCCTTGTTTTATTTACACCTTTATGATGGAACTGCTTAAATATCCTTGTGGATGACACAACTTGCCCTAAATTGTACCTTGTGCCAGAAAACCTAAACTATACCATACCATACTATGGAAAATTTGAGTCAGAACTTAAGTAAACCTACATAACTTCACACAAAAATTGAAATATTTGGGAGGAAGCATATTTTCCATATCTCTTGAAAGGGTTAATGAGCATCAGCAACGTAAGAAGTAACTTTTGTAGTTGCAGATGCGATGATCTGTTCTGTAAACCATTTTGAATGATTTTTGTCATGCATGGTGAAATTATAAACAGTACACACGTCTATAAACGCTATCATGTTAGAAATATAATCCAAATCTTTGCACTATGTACCACATTTGGGTTCATTAAATTTGTGTTACATGTTGTATCATTTTTATTTTATTAATATTATATTCTTTGTTAGCACAATAAGCAGTAAATGAAAAAAAAAATTGAATGGATTAGAACCTAATAATGGATAGCAGGTCAAAATTAAACTCTGTAGAGGCATATAGGCAAGCAATACAAGTTTTTTTTGGGGAAGGGGGATCTGAAATGTTTTGAATACAAAACGAATTCTAAACTGTAGTATATGAATAATAGCATATCAATTACTCATTAAAAAATCAGCAATTTTGCAATTTCATGGGAAGAATTTTAATTATTTCCCTATAATAAGTATTTGTTTTTTGAATTTGCAATATCAGAGATATTTCATAAAATCAGTTTACATTGAACCAGGATTATACAACATTTATTTATTAATATTGTTTAAATTAAATATTTCCAGAAAATGAAATAGCAAAGCATTTAATTTTTGCTAAGTTTCAAGAGAAAGAATTTTGGCATCTTATTTGTTAGAAAGCTATTTTAATTTAAAAATAAATTTTAACAAAATAGCAAATTGTTAAAAGGAATGAAAAATAAATATTACTCTTTTTTTGCTTCACTATATTATGTGAAGAGATGAAGTTGCAATGTAATGTAAAAGTTTGGAAACTGAAGATTAATATAAAACCAGGACAAGGTTTATATAAAATTAGAGATATTTTAAGGACTTAAATCTTAAAACATTTATTTGACACTGAGATAATCAACAAATGTAGTTGCTGAATGGTACCAACTTTAATTGTATTTAAAACAAATTCACTAATTCATTAATAATTAAACAAATTCATTAGGAGCTGACTAAGTACTATTTATTATGCTTGCATGAAACTTCTGTATAGCTTATTTTAAATATACATAATTTCTCAATCCTTTAAAAAAAATATAACATGTATGCATTTTAATATCATACAATGATCATTATATTTCTTTAACGAGTAAAATATTGTATTAAAATTCTAAGTGCATTATATGAGGCCTCATACATCTGTATAAAGCCTTCCATAAAAGGATTTTAAAATATTCACCTTTACACGAAAAAAGGTATTCAATAGATTGGCATATTTTACCTTCATTGGAATATGAAAGTTTTTGTATTGGATATATATGTTATTGAAAGAACTAATTCAAACCAATTCAGAAAAAAATATTCTGAAATTTTTTTTAAAGAAATATAACATGGCTATTTAAAATTACATTATATATATATGTATAGCAAAATATTGAGTAAAATACAGAAAACGTGTTATTAGAAGTATGTCTTTTATTGAAATTTGGATATATTTTAAAATGGTTAATATGAAATAAAGTAAAAGCAGATGGTATTAAAATATTTCAATGTAAATTCACACACAAACAATTAAAAAATTCACACATATATGAGTTGCTTGATCTTCATAATTTATATCGAAGGAATGGCAATTAAGAATTGCACAAACTGTCGTGGCATTATAGTTTGAGAAAGACATTTGTTTGACTAATTCTGCTGAAATTGCTATATAAATAGAAATCAATGTCTAAGTCTATGTAGTTGATTTTAAGAAGTAAAAAAAACAACCAATTTTATATTTTTAAAATACAAATTTTCCTTTTCACTTTGAATATGTTCAATATATGAGTATTTTTTCCCCTACATATTCCATTTCAGTGCAAAATAAATAAATAAACAAAAAAAGGGCAATGCTTATTACGACTTGTCATGTAACAATTAGGTAAAATTAGTATTTAATAAGAATGTCAATCATTAGTTGGGCTTAAGTGTTATTGAAACAAAGGGGAACAAAAAGTAAAGAGATGAAAGTATTTAAAATTGAGGAAATATGAATATCTGCAGCAATAAAATTCTGATAGTTAAATATGAACATGATAATCATTGTTAAAAATTATGACTCAATACTTGTGAAAACATGATATTGATAGAAAGCCTTCTTTGCATGTTCTGCACGAAAAAAGAAAAAAAAAATTACTAGAAAATAAAATCTTTGAAATATATTTAAAAAAAATCATTTATCTAAATATGCTACTTATTTGGTGATACATACAAATATACTTTAAATCATAATCATCTCACATGTTACTGAAGATTTGTAAGTTAATGTAAATGGAATAACATTATGTACATGATAAAAAGAACTATATTTTTATGTTTACTATCCCACATATATCAACAATTGCTCATAAATTCTTTCACACTTCTGTGTCTCAAACCACCTGTGAATTTTCAAAGATTAACCAGACAGAATCTGACACACGTTTGCTGTTCATTTCCAAAATGTAAACATACACAATCAATCACGTTGGCACGTTAGCCAATCACATGTACGATTGCATTGCTCATATACATGGATATACGTAGCGGCTTTCTTCCGCGGGCTGGGATTGGTCAATAAGAAAAGTGAATTTTGGTACACATTCTGGGGTACACATTTCCTCCAATCTTCCTCGTTCCGATCGCTCATTTAGTTTTCCTTAGAGTTGAAAGAGCAAGGTAAATTACATTTTTTTGCATTTTTGCCAAAATTAGTATGATAAAAGCAGATGCCATTTGAAGGTTCTTTATATTTCCGGAACCGGTCTCGAGAGGGGCTGCGTCCGTAGCTAAACTGTCTATTCCTACTTGGCGAACGTGTTTGGCGTATTGTTGAAGTGAGCTCGCCAACCAATGTAGTTAGTTGAGCTACTTGCTGCTCAAGTTGAGTAACTCGGGTGTCGGAAGTTGTAGATGTAACCTTAACTGTATTAATATTTGAATGGCATGTCAAATCACTAATTTTATCTGCGATGGATGCCAGACCACCCAAATCTTCTCTCAAAGCAGCTAAGATCGTTTGAGTGCCGTTTGGAAGTCTACCTAGCCAAAGAGATTTCAATAGTGGTTCACCAACAGTCTCACCAGCCAAGGCCTCCATGCGTGTTAACAATTGAGATGGCCTCTGGTCGCCAAGCTCTAATCCTTGCAAGAGTGTACGAATTTTTGAAGCCTCACTTTCGGAATGTAATTCAATCAAACGTTTTTTTAAAGTAGTATATTTATCATTATCGGGCGGTTTCAAGATTATGTTACTAACAGAATTTAAAATATCACAATCAACTGCAGAAATAACATAATTAAATTTGGTATCATCAGCAGTAATTCCGGCCAAGACAAATTGTGCCTCGAGCTGTACAAACCATAATGCAGGATTAGCCTTCCAAAAAGGCGGTAATTTGATGCCAACACGAGAAATTGTGACGTCATTGCTGGCGGAATCTTGATTATCATTAGACATGTTTGAAATAAGCGAGGTCAAATTCACTATAGATCATTAACTATTCGCTAAATTTTAGATTTTTTTTTTAGCTTAGAAAATCTGAATGTCACCAAATATAGTTCAACGATGCCAAAATTTTAGTACTGAGTCTATGGAGAAAATTTGGTTTTGGCGTGAATCAGAAGTAAACATTGGCGCTATAGGGCGACTTTTGAAGGTTTCATAGGACTACTATTAAAGATTAACTAAGATCAGAAAACACTAAAAATAGTTATAATTCTTCCTAATTTTTGATAAAAGGCAACTTACTTATTGTTTTCATTTGATGCAGAGAGGTTTTGAGTGATGTCTTATTGTATTTCCCAGTTTTTTACTTGAATTGCTTCAATGAAGAGTTCCAATTACCGTCTATGAAGATTTTTACTTGGGTATAACTTTTGAATTATAGGCCGGATTCCAAAATATTTTTACCATCGTAAACAGAATAACTTCTTTTTTATTGACGTAAAATTTTTGAAGATGGGATACGGAGGATTTTGATGATGATGGATTTCGAAAGCTTCGAGTAAGAGCGATAGATAACGTTGTTTTTCGTTAAACGATCAGGTTCGCCATTTTTTCAGAATTTTCTGATGACTTCATTTAATTATTTTTCAAAATCGGAAATAATTTCATTTGCTTTTCGGGTCACCAATGTGGATGTTGGCTATAATATTCAAATTGGATGACGGCTTAAAAAAATAACTTTATTTTACGGAAACATTAAGAAGAAGAAAGATACATTTGCAGTTAAAAATGCAGTAGAATAAAATCTCGTGCACGTATAATAAATCGCTTGCAGGATCACGCAACTTAAACAGTAACATCGTTTTGATGAAAGCAGGTCCACCACAATACTATCTAATATCCATATCTGAAAATGCATCAGTACTGCTTCAAATAATGGATTTAAGTAATGAGAGTTTGCTTTCTTATCCAAGTTCGAAAAAAAATCAGATCCTGATGTTTCAAATAAGTTTTGTAAGAATTGGTTTGCCCTCTCATGAATTCAAACTGTACAAAAATCAATTATTTAAAAAATGTGATGCTATTGCAGTATAAATATTTAATTTTAAATTCTATGCAATACTTCTATATATTTAAATTAGAAACATTTATAGCGTGCAATATAAAATTATTTTCCATTTTAATTATCACTCACCAAAAATTTAACTAGTAAAGATTTAAATTTAATTTGATTTAGTAAGTATGGAAGACACATTTTTCTTTGTACTTATATAATAAATACAAGGTGTCCATAAAAAAAAAAAAACTCCGCGGTTTTAAAAAATTATATCAAATTATTGATACGAGTTTGGCCAGATCAGTTAATTTTAAAAAAATCGACAGCTCATCAAATTTTATTTACAACAGTTTTAGTTTGTTTTTCAACTCTAAGCAGCGTCGTACGTCATTGACTTTGAAGTAATATAGCAGAGGCTCATTCCATAGTACAGTGCGATGGCGACGCCACAACAAAAGGCTGATTAGGTTATCTGGCTTATAGAAACTGGATCTGTTACCAATGTACGGTGAAACTTTCTTTGCGAGTATGGTGGTAATGCACCTTCGGACCATTTGTCAATGGCTACGTATGTTCGAAGAAACGGGTAGTGTGTAACAGTGAAAGTCGTCTGGTATAGGGATGACAAATATTTTACGAGCGGTTATTACGTAACCACTATCAAAAAGTCACAAATACCAGTGATCAATACTTTTCAAAGTGGGATGTGATATTCAAATCCTTGATACGATCTTACTGCTGATATTCCGACTACAGGTCTTGGATCATGATAGAAAGTAAAAACTGTTCACTGGAAGCTCTCGAACAAGAGTTCAATCATGCATGGGGTATGTCCCTTGTCTACTGATGCACTTTCAAGGAACATACCTTCCACAAACAGTTGTGGCTGGCGGCGGGACCTATTGATCACAAGCACAGCGCTTCCTATTACACCGAGTCCGATCGTGACCTCCGGTTACGGTTTGAAGCCAGAAAATATTTCACATTTAAGATTTGTCTTTTTTTCTAGACTGTTACTTATGTTTCTCCGCCATGTTCTGCTTTATTTTTTTTGTAAATATTTAGTTTTATATAGCCATAATTTTTTTAAAACTTTTATTTCATAATTATTATTATTGCATTCAGCATGCAAAAATGGTACAGCGAAAAAAATAAAAAAAAATAAAAGAACAATGTGCAAAACAATAATTTCTTGTTATGTATTAGACAAAAAGACACTTCCACATGCCTTCATGCCAAATAATTTTTAATTTTGTTTTTTCAATATTTTTCATTTTATTAATTAATAAAACTGACAATTAATAAAATTCAATTGTAAATATTTCTTTTTAGTATTTTAATTGGATAATTTTTATTCTTAGTTGAATTCATTTATAATTATTTGTATTAAACTAATAGTTCTTATTTTTTAAAAATTATTTATATTTAAGATTTAATTTAGAATTTTTGTAAGAAATGTATTATATTTTACCTATTTAATATTTTAAATGTTTCAAAAATTACCTTGAACATGAACAAAAGTGTATATAAACCTAAAATATTCATAATTATAATAATATGTTGTTGTCATAAGAAATTTACCCAATTATTTTAGAAGATTTTCTTACACAGAGATTGCTCTAGGTAAGTGATGCCCTCAAACACACCCTGCAAAAAGAGGCAGGTTAAAAAAAAAATTTTGACAGCAAATTCATGAGTATACAACCTATTAATCACATGGATTGTGTTTATTCATTATATCTCAAAAATTTTAATGACTCAAGCTGGAAAGGGTTAATGCAAAATTAATATTGCTACTTACATAAATGAGTAGATGAATTTGCCCCTCTTCATAATGCCATATCAGAATTATACAGTTTAAACACAAAGTATTTCATTTATGATGAAAATTTAAATTTGTGTTAATGAGTTAATGGCCATAATAAATAAAAATATTTTCTTAAACTAATCTTACTTTTCCGTCAGATTTACAAAATGTTATAAAAAATTGAAAGTGATGTCATTTACATATTTTTGTTAATCGGTATTGTCATTAAAATACATCTACACAACCATATATCAGCTATTTTATTCATAATACATCTTAAATATACACATGTGGAAAACCAGGAACAATGATTCCGAAATGAACAAATTTTAAACTATTAATGGAAGTAAAAAACTTATTAAACAATTTTTTTTATATATATAGTTAAGAACAACAAAATAATTTAGTGATATTTTGAATTAAGTTGATGTAATGTAGAAACAGAAAGAAACCATGGAATACTTTTCACTAAAGGCTGTATAATTCAAACTGCAATTTCCTCTGCATGGTCTACATTCCTAAATAGGCAAAAAAGAACTGACAGTTGATGAGAGAATGATTTTTTTAAAAAAATATATACTATACATGAAATACTTCTTTTAATCTTTCTTTACTTGTCCATAAACAATATATAGATGTTAAACCCAGACCAACAGCTCCACCAATACCACATTTCCGTAGACCACCTTGAAAAAAATTGATTTTTAATTATTATAGATAATAACCAACAAACATTAATAATTATTCTTTTGTCAATTGTTTAGAATAAGTACATTAATTACACACAAATTATTCTTATTTATGAAAATTAACAATGTCTTTACACATTTAGAACCACACACATTTTACACCAAATAGAAGTTAATTTCACACAAAACACTAAAGGATTCTGACTTTGCAAACACTTTCATAATTTAATGGAAACAAAATACATTAAAAAGTGTCAATTCTATAAGAATATCTAAAGCTTATTTTTGACCTGTGATTAGGAGAATGAAGAGAAAAAGACAAAAATTAAGAAATCTTTATTTACATCTAAACAGATGAGCACTATTAAAATATTTTAGATTTACTTTTTAAATTACATTGCTAAAACTATTTGATTATGTTATGCACTGAAAATTTACTATCTTCAGCCTTTTCAAGTAGTTTGCTGGCAGATTTCAGCAGTTTAAAAATTTTCCCTTCAATTTTCAATAATTTATTTTATATGCAATGTATTTTCTTATGCTTTTCAGAATGTGAATTTCCTACATATTTTTAAAAGTTCTTTTTCTTTTGATTTGAAAATTCCATTGTGATATTTCAATTTCACTGAAACCAAACATTTTTCTAAAAAATGTTTTTTATTCAAGAAAGAAAGTCCTTTTAGTTATAGTCTGATCATGGGATTGTATCATTGAAATCTTAAAAACTTTCCACAATTTCTTTTGACCTTGCCACAATTTCTTTTGAAACTTTTGACCTTTTCAATATTTTGATGGAAACTTCTTAGTTCGATTCTTAAATACTTTACACTCTTCTTCAATTATATTAACCCATTTGTGCAAAATTACATAGTAATGAGTCAAACTCACTTATATGTTGCTTGTAAGTTAGCAAATGTTATTCTCGGTATATGTGTGTTGCAATTGATTTTATATGTTATTACCTATACTTATATAAAGCTCAATGTGGGTGTGTGTGTTGGCACTCTAACAACTACCAAATTTGGTATGTGTATACCTTGGAGGTAGGAAATGTGCACCTGGGGTCCCTTTTTTTGAAATTTTAATTATTAATTAAAAACTAACTTTCACGTCAAAAAAATCTTCTCATTTTCCCCACCGCCAAATGAATAAGGTTTTAGGGTTTCCCCGCCATGCTAATGAGTGTTAGGCTTAACATTTTATGGCCAATTATTTCAAACGATTCTGTTTATTTTCTTAATGTTTGATGTATTTAAAATTAAACATTGCTAATTAATCGATCTTTCAGATTCATTCTGAAGTTCTTTTAAATTAAAATAAAACAGAAAAAAGGAAATTAAAAATTTCTAATCTGCATAGCGTTACCCCAACTGGCGTAGAAAAATTCACGCATTTGCGTTATCGTAACTGGTGTTGAAAATTCACGCATACTCATTGTGTTCTGATTGTTTACGTCTATTTACAACGGAAGCGGACTAGATTTAAATTATTTTTAGGTCAGTTGTATGTTTTTGTAATTAAATTGTATTTCTGTTAGTTCAAGTTCATCGTTTTTTAAGTAATTTTTTTTACCTGTTTTCGACCGATTATTTTAAACGATTCTGTTTATTTTCTTAGTGTTTGATGCATTTACAATTAAACATTGTTAATTAATAGACCTGCTCATGATGAATCTGAAAAAAATTTGTTGACAAATTCTTGAAATATTACATAAATTAAGAAAGATATTCTTTAGTGCCCATAAAGTTTAAACGCCCAGTGACTGTTTTCAGTAATCACAATCATATCACAAAAAAATACTTTGTTTGAGTAAAAAATATTATTATATTAATTGAAGATTAATCATTTCCACTTTAATTTAAAGCATAAATTCTACGGGAGCTAACAGAAAATGAGAGAGATACAGATTATGTTATGACTGAAGGCCTTTATAATATTATGAGTTAATTGAAATTTGAAGTTTTAAAATATGATTTAATGAAGAAGCTATTAAAATAGGAATTACATAAAATATCTAATTATTAAAATTTTAACAAGCATTAAGATTGGCGAACTGGCTGGTCGCCAAAGGCGGCTAGTCTTTCTATATAATAATTAAATCATTTTTCTTGAATCAAGTATGAATAAGTGCAACAATAACTTACAAGGTTATAATGATAGTGGCATTGATGATATTAGTTTTTTGTAAACAAGTAAAAAGTGTGTTACTGTTTATCTCATGAAGATTCTGATTTTGATATAAGAAATGTAACTGATACCTCAACAGGTGGAAAGAATTCTAATGATTGTTGTTGGTTCCTCCAGAAATGTATTGAAATTAAGAAATATATTATTTTATATTTCTCATTTCCCCCAATGTATCTCTCTTGCTATACATATTCTTTTAATCAGGTTTCACTTGCCTTTTGAACACTTTATCACTAAAGCATCATAAAATTACTCAAAACATTTTGTCCATAATGCATACAAAATGAATACTGTGTGAATTGTTTGAAATAATATCACATTCTTCTTCTTATATGCACTTTTAATTCATAACGACAGAATTTATCTTGCTATAGCAGAGTTTGTTTAGCTATTCTTCTCAAATTTGAACACTCATACTTCTGGCAAATATGTAGCTGAAACGGAAATTATTCAAAACTTTACAAATAAAGATACACATTCGGGCACATGATAAGATACACATGTCTCAAACCTGTAAGTTATTTTTCAGAAAAAAAAAAAATAAAAATATGATTGATTAAACTTTTTAGAATTTTATTCCCAAAGAATTCAGTATTAACTCTTCTGATATCAGCATACAAATCATTATTTAAAAAAAATCAAAGAAATGCAATTCACTGTGTAGTGATTGGATTTTGAAGCGTTAGGAAATAAACGTTCATAGATGGCGCTAGACAACTAGTGCGAGTGTAATTAAAAGAGCGATGTCATTCGAGTGTTTGCTCTTGGAGGAGCAGGAGTCACTGAGCAGAGTAACTCGAACGAATCTGCAATAAATTTGTTAAGTTTCCTATTTGCCTATTTATTCAAAGCACTCACAAACCAGCCATGACACACTGCTTTTAAGCTTTAGAAAATATCTATTTTCATTTGACTGAAAGTTTTCAAACAGCTCTGTTCGCACTAAACCAGCAACTGAAAGTTTTCAAAAAAATTCACAAATACATCTTAAGACTAATTTTTGACAATAGGCAACAAATACAAAAAAAAAAAAAAAAAAAAAAAAAAAACTGAAAAATTTACTATTTTAATAATCTATGATCACCTGATGATTTGTATAATAAACCTGTAGCTGTACCAGCAGCAATAGTATTGACTTCATCATCCACACCTCGTAACCAGGAAAAGAGAACTCCAAAACCACTATACATTACAGCTGAAAAACAAACAAATGTATACTCATTTACGGAACTTAAACAGGAGAGATTTTACAAAAAATGCAATCTAAGTAATATGGTAATTTAATACTAAATTTAAACGTGAAAGCATGTTCAATCCACAATTGCAGAATTCCAATTCCCTGAGCAGTATCTTTCATAGTTTTTTTTTCTCCCCTTCTTTTTGAGAAGAGAGGAGGCATTTATTAATCACGGTATTATGATAATACTAAACAAACTCCCAAGGCAAACAAAGTCAACAATATTACTTCAATTAACATAATGCATTTATAACGAATTTATGTTAGTTTTCTTTTTCTAGACCTTTTAATAAAAAACAGATTCATTCCTAAATTCCACAATGATTTTTATTTTTATAGAGGTAACTTGGTTTCAAGAAAAGATAACTTTCTTTACGATATAATTCATTATGTTAAATCCATAATAATTTTTCACTGCAAGATTTGAAATGTCAATTTTAAATACAAAAATAACTCAAATAGATTTTAAAAAATAGATCCATTTAAGATAGCATACCATACCAGCTTTTAGTGTGATGCAAAATGCTTAAAAGTATTTATTTTTTTGCATTATATGATTTAATATTTCTTGCAAATGATTTATAAAGCAAGCAAGTGTTTTTTTTAAAAATAAAAAAATCAAATAATTACTTATTAAGGTTATGTAAAAAGAGTTGTTTGTATTCAAAAGCACAGTAAACTTTCCAGCAAAATGACTTAATTTTCTCAAAAGGAAAGCCAAGAAGGAATTTTATAATATATATATTCCATTAATATATATATTCATGCATATGTAAATCTGTGTATTTTCTAAGCATAGAATGTTTTCTGCCTTATAATGATGCATTGTTTTTATTGGTAAAAATATTTAAATTTAAAAGTATATTTTTAAAAATTAATTTTAAATGTGTAAAAAACCAATTTTAAACATGTTTTTAAACTGTAGTATTTATTTTCTGCAACATTACAGAAGCTCAAAGTTTTCTGTCGCAAAACAAATTTTTGATTTTGACAAAATCATTAAAATGAAAAAAAAAAAAAGTTAATTTTAATGTGATTGTAACAAAAATCTGAGATTTTTTCTAACATTTCTTAAAATTAACAAATTACTAGCTGTTTTAGATGGTTACATCATTTCTGAACAAGTCAACATATTGACGTATAAGCATATGGTGACCAAAATTTTTGTATTTGATTTTTATATGTGCAGCAACAAATGAAATCTGCCTTGGTTGGAATAGAAAGGATAAATTTCCTCCTATGCTATCTCACAATATTTAGCAATTTAGAAGTAATATAAAGTTATTAGCAGTTATATAAGCTTTTCTTACTTCAGCTAAAAAAATTACAGGAAAACATAACACATTTTACGAAGAAATGAAAATGATATCACATTTCTTAGTATACAAAAGTAATAGAAAAAATTCATGAAGTTAAAAAGATACAAGCTCTGTCATTAGAAATAAGCTGGAAAAAAAAAAAAAAAAACAGTTCATGCGTTTTCTAAAAAGTATTTTTTTGAAGCTAGTGCGAGATAATATATCCCATTGTCTTAAAATTTAACAAGTGAAGAATCTTATTCAGTGAACTACTTTAAAGTTTTGAATTTTAAATTCAAACAAAGAAAGTATTTTTTTTTATCACAATGTTAGCACGTTTAACGTTACTCAACGATTTGATAAAATAATGGCAATATATTAAATTTCATTACAATAAAAATCATTGTAACAATTATTGCTCAAAACTAGTTTTTCCAAAATTTCTAAGATTTTTTAAAAGTTGCATTCATTTAAGTATAATCAGTATCATTGAAAAGCCTCATTTTTAAAGTTTTAAAACAGTGTAAAAATAATTCTTGTGTGATAATAAGCTTTGATATTATAGCGGAAGTGTATTAAAATTTAATTAGAAAATTATTTGAAATCTATAAAAATTTTGAAAAAACCATTTTTAGTATACCCAATGTTCCTAATTTCAATCACTTATGCTGCACATTGCTTTACCAATCAAGAAAAATGTGAATATATGAATAAAAAGATATTTTAATAAGGGGGAGGAACTGTAAGAATTACAAAATGAAAAAAGGTAAGAACTGTTACAAAAATGATAGAATCTGAACCCTAAAGAATAAAAGTTTTGAAAATCTTTTTTCTTAAAAAATTTCAAGTATCAGATTTAGCGGGATTTTTTTATATAGAGAAACTAAAATTTGTCAATATTGATCCAACAGATAAAAATTTCCAAATAAATGGAGACATTAAAAAAAATGTGAAAAAATTATGATTATCAAAAACTTGCTTCAAGTTAACATTTTATCAGATTTTACGCAATTGACTAACATAATAAATACAGCAATGAATTACAATTCAATATAGAACAGTAAAGTCCTTTTAATAAGTAATTTGATTGCTCCAAAAGAAAATGTTAACGAGAACAATGATTGAATGTGTAATAGATTATAGAGGGGCTTCACTATAAGTATTTTTAGAGCAGCTTCTCCAATGTTCCATATATTTCTAAGATACATCAAAAATTCATCCTGCTGTATTCTTATTTTCCACTCATCAGACCTATCTGCATCTTTTTCTTTAATGCATAAAAAGGTAAGGATAACTAAAATAAATTCTGCACCATCTTCGAATTGTACTGAAGTCCGAATGTTTCGAGTCTCAAGGAAAATATGACATAGTACGTATTTGCACTGCTCCTTTGGGATAACCTTCCTAATACTTCAATAAACAAAAATGCACATGGCTGAAAAGAAGGAGTTGGAAAAAATCATTAAGTGTTATCTTAATACATGCAAGCATCCCTCAAAAAGTTTTCTCTGCACTTCTTGAGAAAATTAAGCATTTTTCGGAGGCTATGCACCCGTCTAGATATAACAGATAAATTGGATTTGTTTTTATACAATAAATTTAATAAAAATACTTTTAAAAGCTCATTTTTATAGGTAAACTAAAAAAGTAAAATTATGTTAATTATGTTCTATTTCATGACCTTCAATTTATAATTAATTATAATAAAGACTATACTAACTTGTATTAAATGTATTCTAAAATTCACAACCAGGTAACAGCACTATGACAGAAGCAACATTAAAGTAAATCAGTCAGTTAACCAATATTAAAAATAATCATATTAGTTATGAAAGAATTATTTTATAAGCATAACATACCAACAACACCAAGAGTATTTGCAGTACCAGCTCCCCTTTTAGTAATGTGATTTAAAAATCTAGGGGGAAAAAAAGAATTAAGAATGTCATTCTAAAATACAGAATATGCATATCAGATTTATAATGAAACTTTCAATTTTGATTCAATAAATAACTGAAGTTGAACTAAACAATAATTAGTATATATACATCTAACTATTTTAAAAGCAAAAGATAATTCCAGTAATGTTGGTTAGATACTTATTTTTTTTAGTTTACATAGCTTTGAGGTTTTACCCCAAGGTCTAGTAAATACACAAAAATTGTTTTCAAGAAGCAGAAAAAATTTCTTTGAAGAGTAACCATTTTTTTTTTTTTAAATCTCAATATGAAATGTATGAAAGGAAATTATATATTGTTCTGAATCTATAATGTTACTTCTCTGTGCAGTTAGTTTCATGGTATAGAAGGGAATTTTACAGATATTTTAATGAATCCAAGTCAATTATACATTTAATCTTAGTGAAATTTCTAAAAACACTGGAATTTTGTCATTTTATTTGCAAGCAATAATTTCACTAGCCCTTTCATTTGATTTGTATGCAGGATGACATTTAGGAGTTGGCTGGAATCTCAATTAGGAGAAAAGGTACAACATCATTCTAGAAGCTTTTCTTGTCCATTCAAGATGACTATAAAAGTCTGAAAGACACAGCTCAAGCCAGTAGCTGAGAAAAGTTACCCTTTGGCGAGTTATCTCTTTGAGCACTTTGCAATGTTGCAATTGTTTAACCCATATTGGACCACTCATAAAAACAAACATAGGAAAAATATAAATTTTTAAAGACATGATTAATATAAGTGTCTTACACATATAAAACAAAAATTAAATTTTTTTTTTAATGCAGACTGTCCTATAAATAGGACAATGGTCCAATACACTACTAAAAATTACGAAGTTTGACTTACCTTACAAAAAAGATTTTATAAAGCAAAATCCGAAAAAAGGTCTCTAAATAGTGTATCATTACACATTTTTCAAATTGTAATTGGGTTTTTTTCCTAGCAAGATTTTAATTGACATCATCTTTGATGACCATTTGGGTTTTTTTAAAATTAATAAATGTTCACAATTAAGGAGACAAAGTTCTTTATTTTTCTACATCATACCTCTTTGTCTAATGTTATTTCTCGAAATTGTTTCACCAAGGCAATTTATTGTTACTGACTTAAGAGTAATGTTAATGTTACCCATGTGAAGTGAAAAAAAAAAAAAAAATCATCTTTCTCTCTATATATCCTATGAAACTTAAGATTTCTCGCATGTTAAGAAAGTGGCTCCAAAAATGTTCTAAAGCACTTTGATAAAGAATAATAATGAAGGAATATCCATTACAGGATGTCAACATCCATAACTTTATCCAAATTTCATAGGTTTATTTTTCATGTAAATTTTACAACAGTGTTTGCCAAAATAGCGTACCATCCTTTCATCGATTGTTAGATTTTCTGAAATTATTCCAAATTGTTGCAATGCATTATTAAGTTTTTCTGAAAGTGGACAAATTTTGTAATACCAATCCTCTTTGTTAATGGTCGAATAGTCATTCAAATGTAGGTATTTTTTTATGTCACTGTATTGTTTCCTGGACATAGCTCTAATCACAAAGATTGTGCCAGTATCCGGAGCATTTTCCCAATACATTATTTCACCTAATAAAGCGTGATGCCTCAGTAAAAAAGATTGCCTATAAACTTTTCGATGACACTTTGGTTTACTTCAAAAGAATGATCTTTCTTCTGCACTGCATATTGATTAGTCTCGGTATCTGTATACGATATCATTAGTATACAGAGCCATCATGTAAAAAATTTCAACAGGAGTATTTGAATATTGTATCTGTAATAAGTTGATGATCTTCAGAAGAAAACGAATATAGTGAAAGCCAAAATTCTGGTTCACATTTTTCTCCATTTAGGTGGTTTTGTATCAAACCTAATTTCTTCACAGATATTTGGCAAACCCCTACAGTTCCATCAGTATCTTAACTTTCAAGATCACCACAAGTTTCACCTGTATTACAATTTGTGAAAAAATCATCTATTTCTTTTTTGTCACTGACCACATCTGGTTCTGGTGGAATAATTATCATTTCAGGATCATCACACTCTTCATCGATTAAAGAATTCATTTACTCAAAGGCTTCCTCTGCTATTAGAAATTTTATGGCCATTTTAAAGTAACAAAAATGGTCAGACAAACTAGCAATTACAATATAAAGCAGCAACTAAGCTAATGGAAAACCAACAAAGCACTAAAAAGAAGTTTCACAAGAATAAGTGCAATAGCCTACATAAAAGAACTTGTTTGACAAAGGGGACTGACACCAAGGAGCATTCCAACTTTTTGTTGATCCCTGTCCCCTAGCAGAAAAGATAAAAAGATACATTGTTCCCTGAATTCAAGAAATGTGATCTAGAGGTATGGGTGATTTGAAAAAAGGTGGGTATTGGATAATTCTTATTTATAGGACAGCTGGGAAACATGTCAAATTCCTGTAATATTTATTTTTTTTCATGGATATTTTTAATGTTTTGAACAACACTGATGATCTACTAAAAAATTATATATGTTTAAGAAAATTAATAATTTTATTTTTATTTAAAGGATTAAAACTTTGACATTATTTTAGGGGTGAATTTAAAGCAATTTCTTTTAATTAATTATTTTTTAAATTCCATTCCCCCCTAATTTATTAAATTTAGTCTATTTGTAATCATTTACGAAAAGTTGTATGCAGAGTTTATTTTATTCACATTTAATTCCACTGTCCTATAAATAGGATGGAAGACTAATATGAGTTAATGCACTATGCACCTAGAATGCTATTGTTTGTTGTAAATGCTGCTTTTACATGTGCTTCAGTTATTTTTTCTTGGAAATAAAATGTCATGATCTGTTTTTGAGACTGATATATATACTGAAAAATTATTCTTATCAGGATTTAGAATAAAATATTCCAGAAAATGAAATATCAGAATAATTTGCTTTACTTGATTCAAAACAATGGTAATTATAATGGAATAATAACTTTTAACAGTGAATTATGGTATGGAATTTAATGAAAAATTATGCTGAAAAAACGATTTACATTTCGTATAGAACAGTCCAGTCAATCACATATAATGCATCAAAAGAACCACAAGTTTATACGGTCAATATACAATCTAAAAACTTAGTTAATGTTTTTTAAAAACAGCTTCCAATTTTTTTTAAACAAAAAGTTGAAGAAAAGTCAATTAAGTAAAAGTTAAGAGGCAAGATGGTATTTAACTGAGGACAGACCTTGTTTATAACAGGGGAAAAGATGGACCAACTGTTAGGGGAAAAAATATCATGGGAAGGATTAGAGAGCATGAGCCCATTACTATGGAGACATTTGAATGGCAAACATAATAATTGAAATAGCTTTGTGTAATCCGTGTTTTTATATCTGTTGCAATTAAACTTTTGGTTGGATTCACAGCAAAATGAACATCTGAAAGAGCAGTTGTCATATAACTGTAATCTTCCATGCTATATGAGGAGACAAAATTAAAAACTAGAGTATTTGTAGAAAATAACACAAATGAAATGTACAAGCATTAACAAGCGAAGAAGATAGCGCTCAAACAGAATAAAATTAATTACAAAATACATGAATTATTTGTAGATTGATGTTTAAATGAAAACTTAACATTTATTAGCAATTGCATCTTTTATTTTACTTTCCATTAATAGCTATTTATTATTTTTAAACCTACAATTATTATTATTAAAATATTTTTTTTTAAATCCTGTAAATATATTCTTATTCATAATAGTCTCAGAGGCTTAATGCTTAAATAAAATATTTTATGTAAAATGAATGATAAAATACAGTGCTTCTATTAAGGCATTTCAAAGATATAAAATAAGAAAATAAATCTACTCATAACATATTTACTATGATATTTATGCTGAAAAATAAATTCCTGAATATTTAACATCACTATTACGGAATCAAAAGTTAGTCCTGGTAAGAAAGAATGAAATTCTTCAGAATGAACAGAAAAAATAATAAAACGATTCAAAACTCCCAGAATTTTTTTAAAAAAAATTAAATTAAGAGGAATTATTTTTTTATAGTTGGTGAGACTTTGCGAGTGATATTTATCAAAAATAAATCTACAGAGCAATATTTAAAGAGAGAAAGAATAATAGTTTTTATAATCACATGAATGAATCTCACAGAGCAAGAAAGTAACTATATTTAATAAAATAAAAATGCTTAAATATAATTTATCTCTAGAAGAAGTAGAGTAATGCTTTTCTTCAGATATATTGGCTTCATAATTACTTTAATTTATAAGCTTTAATTGTTAATCTCACAGTGCAATTATTTTCCTTAGCTTACAACTACACTGAAGAGCCAGAAAAACTGCTATAGCACATCGTATGCTGCGAAACGCGATGCAGTCGACAGTGTACATATAAGACAATAGGTGTCTGAGGAGGCTATTACATGGTTTTTGCCATTACTATGACACGTTATCAAGGTTTAATAGATTTTCAACGGGGACTAATCGTCGGATACATCACTTCCGAAGTAAAGTGGAAATTTGGATTTTCCAGCACCATTTCAAGAGTGCACCATGAATATCAGATTTCCAGAAAAACTTCAAATCTCCGACAGCGGTGCGGCTGGAAAAGACCTAGACAGAACGGAATCATCGACGGCTGAAAAGAATTGTTACACGAGATAAACATTCAATACTTTCTCAAATTGCTGCGAATTTGAATGCAGTCCTATCAACATGTATGAGCATACACACTGTGCAACGTATCCTAATTGATATGGGCTTTCTCAGTAGCAAACCATCTTTTGTACCATTGTTGATTCAGCAGCACAAAGCTCTGCGTTTTGCTTGGGCTCGCCAACATCGTTATTGGACACTTAATGATTGGAAAAACGTTGTCCAGTCTGACTAGGCACGTTTCCAATTGTATCGGGCGGATGACCGTGTACGGGTGTGGAGAAAACCCCATGAATCCTTTCTGACGACCTGCATTCATTCATGTCCTATGTGCATTAAGACAGACATGAACAAATCCAACAAGATAAGGCACAGGTCTATCGAGTGGCTTTAGGAGCACTCTTCTGAATTTCTCTTGGCCACCTAATTCTCCTAACATGAACATTATCAAGCATACCTGGGATATTTTGCAATGTGCTGTCCTTAAGAGATCTCCACCAACTTGCACTCCCATGGCTTTGTAGACTGCCCTGCAGGAATCGTGGTGTGAACTGTCTACAGAATATCTTCATAAATTAGTAGAATCCATGCAACGCCGTGTTGTAGCATAGCGTGCTCATGGGGGCTCTACACGACATTAGAATGGTGTTAACAGTTTTTCTGGCACTTCAGTGTACACTATGATTTAATTATGACCTGTTTAGCAAAAAAGTTTATAAACTTTGTTAGAAAAAAATCTTATACATAGATTATTATGAATACTTACTGAGTTCTTCTTACACTAGCTTTTTGTTCAAGAGCGCTCATCTGTTTATAACCACCATAAAAACCTTGAACTCCACCAAGAAAAGCACCTAAGACAAAATTCAACAAACAAGTTCAAAACATTCGACTAAAAAGTTCAAGCTGTGATTTTTAACAGAATATATGCATTCATGGCAAATAAAAAATCATACCAATAAATACTGTTAAATATTATAGAAAACAATATGAAAATGTGATAAAAATATCCTAATATATTATAAATATTCAAGGAATATTATGGTGATGAGAAATCCCAATTAATAAATTTATATGATTTTAAATTTCACAATGTCCAAAATTTCTGAATTGATAATCATGAACCTGTACATCGTAACTTGATAAAAATCATAATTCCCCATTTTTGTATTTTTCTTTTTATTATTTGCTTGTCTAATAATTAGTTTATCTTTAAGAGTTTCATTGTATAGGAAAATTAAATTCAAGTCTATATTGAAGTTTAGATTCTTAGATTTCTAATTTTATTATAATTATTCATGTAATATTTAGATACTGTTGAAAGTAATTTTTTAAAAATGTAACTGTATTATGAGAAGAATCCCCCTTATCAGTTGTTTTCAAAATCTGTTCTGTTAGAGGATTAAATAAAGATTTACTGCAGGATACGACTGCATATAAGGTCAGCAAGTTTGCAAAACTAAATTTAAACTTTATATTTCAAGAATAAAAAGTCTGAAAAATTTCTCAAAATGCAGGCCCTTGATGAGGGGAAAAAAAAAAAAAAAAAAAAAAAAAAAAACGCCTTCCACTTCTTTAAGCTGAATTTGTTGAAAATGAACCCTTTGTTTTCGACCACTGTAGTATTAAAGGGTTATATCTCCTTATTGTAATAAGCAGGCTGCTCTTTTGTGGATTTGCATTGTCTCAATCGAGGATGTGATCTTGTATCACAGTTTTATTTCATTTTTCTCCTTAAAATGGTAATAATTTGGCAGGAGACACTATTAATATAAATATTACAATGATGAATAAGTTACATAAATTTTCCTGCTATATAATTTATTTATAGAGGTAATAGGAATAAAAATTTTCATTGTGATTATTTTGGAATGAGGAAATTATAATATTGAAATTTAATAAGCATCAAAGTTATTACTGAAACTATGAATTTAGTTCTTTTTAAGTTTGGACATAGAAATATGAACATTTTATTTTTATATTTCTAGTAAATCCCTCCCCCCCTTTTTTTTTGTAAAAAAAGGTAGTGATTTATACATAATATTTTAACAGGTTTGCCACTCAAATCTAGAAGAAAAAATCTCAAATCTGGAAGGAAAAAAAAGTTCTTGTGTTTTCCCTGTATGCATATTCAAGATATTAGAAAATGCAAAAATAGCACTCATGGGCTAATTATAATGCAATGTAATTTTAAGGAGTGGAAAAGGCAAGGAAAGAAAGCAAAAATATAATATTATTTGAAATAATAGTATACTAAAGGAATTTTGATATTTTACATATATGCATATATAATTTCTCTTTATTTATTATCTAGAAATTAGCAAGATATATATTACCTTTTCATGCTCTTTAATAGTAATCTGCAGAAAATTTAGGGCTCGGGTGAAATAAAACACACAGCAATTTTGTCATTATGGCACAAATCAAATCAACACACGCACGCACGCACACACACACACACACAACAAAAACATCATAAAGCAAAATTACTTTTTTTTTTATTTATTCATTTTTGCCAATTCATGCATTTGTAACTCAATTTTTACAAATTTTTCAGCTATCATTCTTAACAAATAAGGTAAGACATATTTGTACAGCTTAATGTACACATTTTAACTATTTCATTTCCAGTGAACATATGTGAAAATATTTCTGATACATCATTGTATGATTTAACAATGAATGTTACACAACAAGTTTTAATGCCCATAAAAATTAAATTTAAATTATTGTTCTTGAATTAAAAATTTTGAAATCGGTTTATTATCTGAGATTAAATTTGTTGTTTTCAGATATGACATATCACCTTCTCCTTCAATGCTTTAGATACAAAGTCTAATATTAATTGTAACTTTTTTGAACTGACAAAATTTTTTTTTTCCCTTTTTTGGCATGAGTAATAATAATCCTATATTACTTAGACTTATTATTTTCTTATAAAGTGAGCCGTATGCAACAAATGGATTTTGTGGGTTTTCTCGAATCCATTTAGAAAAATTACGATTTTTTTTATCTGCCCAATTTGCATTAAATACAAATTTATAGCAATTTACTGTTTTTTTAAAAAAATCTCCAATCTACTCTGATTTAGTTCACAGTTTCTCAAATGATAAACAATCATTTAATGAATTCATATGTGAAGGACTAAAGTCCAATGCAATGCGACCACAGATTGAATGTTACTATTCCCCCAGAGAAATGTATTCTAATCTTTCATACAGTTACAGAAGTCTCGCACATGCTCTTTAGCTGCATAGAAAAAGAACAACAAATAAAAAATCAAACTGGACTGTAGAGAAGGAAAAAAAAAAAAAAAAAATGGGGGAGGGAGAGTAAAAACAGGTGCAAGTTTCCACAGTACACAATCACGAATGGTATAGTTTCGTTTTTGGAAGCCATGACTACAATCTTTAGAGATCGTCATTTTTTAAGGTGGGGTGGGGGAATAACTACGGAATTAAAACATTAAAATTCCCTGCGCTTTCCTGGCTTTCCAAGATCTCCCGGTGGTATGGCAACCCTGTTTAAGATTCTAGTTGCTTATATTTTATATATAAAAAAGTTAACTTCTTTTCTTATTATTTAGTTTAATTCTATTTCATAGAGTAAAAGCAAAACTTAATATTTTAATATTAATATACTGCGTATAAAACTGACTACATCTTTTATACTTTGGCAATATAAATAAATAGTAACATTTCCCATTATTGAAAAATACAATGAAAATGCATTGTATGTAGGCTAAAAATTTCATTTTTTGCTGCGAATTTATAACAAGTGTTGCTTTTTTGAAAAATACCCTTGAATTTTTGTACATAATCAGTAATTGAATTATTATTATTAATAATAATAATAATCGACCCAAAAATGCTCTAAAAAATCAGATTTTAAAATATAATTTAACAAAGTGAAATTGAGCATGGTTTTCTTAGAATATGATATACAGGTATGATTTTTACTAAAATGTTAAATCATGCTTGTAAATTTGTTATAAATGGTACTTTGTTTATAAACTACTACTTTTCAACATATTATTATAACTCATATTAGGTTGAAAAGTAAATTGTTTTATTTCTGAAAGAATTTGAGATCTTTTTTTCTGAAAACATCATCATAAGTTTTTACCTGTATGAAATTCTTTATGTAGGTCAGCAATCCTTATTGAAATTTAATATAATCAAACCGTGGGAAGTAATATTGCAAAACTACAAAATGAGTAAAAAAGCAATTCAATTCATTTGAATATAATTCATAAATGAAATTAAATTTACTCATTTCACATATCTTAAGACAGCTCATTTGAAGGGGAGGGGGATGCCAAAAATCATGAATGGCACAGTGGTTTTAAACTTCTGTGGGCAGAAATCTTCTGACCCTATGATGTCCGATACAATATGGTAATGATATTTATAGGGCAATTCTAGTAGTACTAGGAAGTTTACTTAAAGAAATGAAATCTATCCTAACTCATCACTGATATAATAGTTGTACTGGATACTAAACAAAGGCAAACATTTTTTGGTGCAACAGTTGTATCACCTTTAAGCAAAGATTAAAAATACTTTGTCATTTTGAACCTAGTTTTTATAGAAAGGGGGGGGGGGAATGTGTGTGGAGTAATCTTGCTCGCATGTTGTCTTTAGGGAACCTGCACCCTCTGCATGTGCTTGATTTTTACACTCATAAAAGGAGATAAAATTTTTAATCTTAATCCTCAAAATTTTAGAATATCTATACTAAAATTTTCTTATCTCACTTGGTGCATGTTGAATTAATGAAAGTTGGCCTTCTTGAATTTGCATTAAGTTTATTGCTGTCCATATGGATTGGTGGCAATTCATATCAGAATTATAGGAAAACTTTAAGATTGGGTTATTGACTAGTTAGACGAGTTTATTTGGGACAAAGCAGGCCTTTGTGTATAACACTAAGGTGTTAAAAACTGTAATCTACGATTCAAGTAGTAAATGCCAATGATTCTTTGTGATCCTTTACCAGTTAAGTTGATATGTAGTTGAGATAAAATGATAGAAGGTAGTAACATCTTTAGAGTTGATATTTTTCAAAAGCTCATTCATTGAAATCTTTCTGTTTACAGTAAATCTCATTACTGAATACACCGCTAAAGATATCATTGAATAGTAACTCAATCACTGCAAAATGAATTTAAAAAGGGTCTCCTGCAACAAGGCTGAAAGCAAGTCGTCTCCATTTCTTTTGCTATTGAAATAACGTAGTCTTCCTAGTAGCTAATTCTTCAGCTGGGATAAGAATATATATGCTTTCCACAGAGATAAACTTGCATCCTTGAAGCTAATAATGCTAATCAGCACAACAACTTAAAGATTGTGGTATCAAAAACTACTGGGTTTTTAAGAGGAAGAAAGGAAAGTGCAATGAGCTTGAAGAATCCAGGAGTTATCCATCCTCCAGTCATTGAGAAGTACATGTTATTTTGACAGGCTCTCCATATAATGATGAAATCCTACCCAACTATCTCTTGTAATTCTGTACAAATGAATCCATTTGTCAGCTGAACCATGGTTAGACTTAAATCCAACAAATAGCCATTACTTTTCATGCTTCAAGATTTCTTTTAATTTGAGAATCCCAAATATCAATTTTATAAATCAAAATTAGCTGTAATTATAGCATGAGAAATTAATAAAAGAATAATTTAAAAGTAATTGAAGATGCTATGTTTAATAGTTGATAGCAAATATAAGTGTTTGTTTATTTTGTTGATTAATCATTGATATTGAAAAATAAAGTAAGAATACTCTAGATTTATGACTTAATGGGAAGTTAAAAATTTACTGCATTTAAATTATAAACATTTTGCATTGTAAATTAATATCTTATGATAAATTTCTTAAAGTAGCTTGTAGGCAGATATTAATGGCATTAGAAATCAATGGAAAATTTATAAGTAACTGATTATTATCAGTTAATTATCATATTAATCTTTGCTGATTAAACATTGATATTCTGAAATGAAACAAATATTTCTATCTTAGACGTTAACAAAATAATTTATATAGGTTCAATTATCACCAGTAATCTTTATTGGTAAAGAACGAAAATGGTTGTCTATTTGCATTCTATAGGCCTCACCTTTTTGATTCTAGAATTACCAAATTTGGTATAAATACACTCTGATAGACTGAAATATGAATCTCAAAGCAATTTTTAAAAAATTCTAATGAATAAAAAATTAAGAAAGATTTTGACATTTCATCAAATTATGTATAATGCATAATTTGCAATATTTTCAACTGTTGTAATGATACTGTTTTTATAGTAACATCAAATATTTAATTAGTAGTAAATTAAGAAAAGGATACAGATTCTGTTTATCATCTACACAATTTAGTAAGGAATAAGAAAATGAAGTTCAAGTACTGCAAAGCATATCATTATAATGAAGATACCCAAAGGATTATATTTTTAATTGTATTACGATGTGCATAAGAGATTTAATTGACATTAAGTAAAATAAATTCAGCTAGTTTCAAAAGCAACGAATTTTTAATTTATCAGTAAAGTTGCTAACAAATGAATATGATCTTAATATTATGAATGAATAAATACAATTAATGCAAAAAATAAAGATAAATCATTTTTTAAAGTCAAAACTAAAAAATGATTCATGCTTATAAAATTCAAAACTCACTTTTCACATTTGATTTGTTCACTAATTTGAATTCGTTATTAGAAATCTATAAAATCAACTGAAATATATTTTTCGTGCATAGATTTTGTGATTTAATATCATGTTTTTCAAAAAATTCTGCTTATCCCACTATAAATACAATTAATATATGAATTAACAAACACAAAAAAACTACCTGTCATGACTGCTCCTCCAATTTGTGAAAAAGCAAGTTCAAAACGTCCTCTTTGTCGTGAAGCACCTTCAGGAAATATCCATTGTGGAGCATCCTATATAGTTAATGAAGCATTACTGCATTCTTCAAAAGTGAAACACAAGTAATAGAAATTTTTTTAAAAATAAATAAAAAGAACTAACCTGGTGTAAGTAAGCTGGGTCAACATTTAAATAAGGTGATATACTTTGTACACCAGCACTTGAGCCATCTAAAAGTAATAATTTTTATAAACCAAGGTTTTAAATAATTTTTTTCAGTCATTATTATAAAAAAATGCTTCTTTTCACCAAAATTAATCTTTTTAAAGTCTATGAAAAAGCAGAAATTGCATACCAGTTCATCGCAACAAACTTTTAAAAGTTTATTAAGTTATTTTTTAAAGTTAGTTATCAAGTTAAGTTTTTAATAAAATTAAATCATATACATAAAATATTTCATAATATTAGAGTGATGCAAATATATATGAAGAATTTATGATTTATACTGCCTATTTAGCTACTTTCATTTGAAACAACTTTTTTACATGAAAATCAATATAAATAAATCAAAATATATTTATGCAAATTTCAGCATCATTTCTGAATAATTAACAGTTATTTTTGATTAAAATGGATGTCCATTTTCTTCATTGGCCAATTGAAAATACTATACCAATCTCTTTTGCATACAATATAAATAAACTGTTTAAATACAAATAAGTGGATTATTTGAGGTGAAATTTGATTCCCATCTTGATCCCCATCATCTCAAAATTTACATGATTAAATATTTTCTAATGAAATCTCATGATCAAGAGGGCAACAACTACTTCTGAAAAATGATTGTTCTGGACAACTAAAAGCAATTTTATAATAAAGAATCTTAACTCAAACTTATAGAATAGGTAAAGGTGAGTTATTGAAAGACACATAACAAATTAATAAATAAACAAGAACTTTTTATATTCATGATTTCTTTAACGAAAGATAATAAAAAATGAACTTAGTAAGAATAATGTCAAATATGGTATAGTGCACAGTTAGGGATTGCAACACTCGTATACCGGGATACCGAATACTGGTATTTTGAGCCATTTGTACAATTTTATAATACTGGTATTCACAAGTTTAAATACTGATTTTTCGGTATTTACTAGACATTTTAAAAACTGTCCCCACTATATGTTCAGGGATCGCCAAAATAGCAAAATAGTATACGTTTTTGTTTTTATGTCTCCCTAACGGGTGAAATTAATTGGCTAATTAATTACTTAAATCTAAATTAGCGAAACATGGATTAACCCTGAAAGAAGATATTGTATTAATAACGACCTATGGAGCAACAGTTATGAAAAAAGTTGGAAAGCTGATTGGTGCAAATCAGCAATTGTGCTATGCTCATGGAATTCAATTAGGAGTAAACCAAAAAAAAAAAAAAAAAAAAGAACAGAAGAATCCAAATACTGTGGATATAGAAACTTCAGATTCCAACTTTGAAGAGAGTAAGAGTGAGAGTGATATTGACAATGTAATTGTTGAAGAAGATATTGCTAATGAGGATGAAATATCAACCCATCAAGAATTGCTTCCTATAATTTATAAAGTTCGAAAAATTGTTAAGATATTTAAATGTTTCCCTACAAAAAATTCCATATTACAAAAATATATACTAACTGAAAATAAAACAATATATGTTAATATTAGATTCTAAAACACATTGAAACAGTTTACACCTAATGATGGAACGATTTTTGAAACTGGGAAATTCAATCCAAAAAGCAATAATCGACTTAAACCTGTAAATTTTTCAAATATTGAATTCGACTTTATATCCAGAACTGTATCAGATCTACTTCCAATAAAACTGACTATTGAGGCATGATGTCGGAGAGATTCTAATTTAACAACAGTTAATACGACAATAAATTATCTGTTAAAGTCACTGAAAGGACAGCACACATCACTATCTGAAGAATTATATATTACACTAAAAAATCACACAGAAAAAAAGCATACCGAAATAGAAAATACCTTATGTTATTTACATAATTATAATTATTTTAAAAATTAAAATGAAAAAGAAGAAAAGAAAATTACCAATTCAAGTCTGATTAAGTTTATACTAAATTTTCTTAAAATTTTTTACCCACAAACCTATCCACATTCAGAAGAATTCGGTTCAGTTATTGAAGATTATGATGACACTAATGTCGATAGTGAAAAGGAATTGTTTCTTGAACAAAAATTAGAATTAGCGATAAATAAAAAAAATTCAATGAACCAAAATACAATACAGAAATCAGCTATATCCAAAACCATTCGACGAGAAATCGATTTATTTGAAGATGAGGGATTTAGAGGTAAATACTTGGAAAAACTATATCGCACATTGCTAACAGTACCACCAATTAGCATAGATGCCGAAAGAGCGTTTTCGACAGCTGGTAATTTTTGCACAAAATTACTTTTCAGGCTTAATGACAATACAATTGATGCATTATATTTTTTAAGATCACATTTCAAAAATTTGTAATAATACCACAGACTGAGTAGCGATATTTACACTTTTTTGCGATTTAAATAAATAAGATGTTCTTTTTTTTCTTTTTTTTTTTATTCTTTATATACTGTTATAATTTATAAGCTACAAATTATTTTTTGTGATATTTGCACTTTCTAATAAACTGACGAATAAAACAAAGAAGCACTGTGTTTTCTTTCTTTTTCTAAAATTTCTAACACCGGTATTAAAACCTGTATCAAGATCTAAAAAATACCGAATACCGGTATTGAAATTTTCGTCCGATATTGCAATCCCTATGCACAATCAAATGAAAAGAAATTATTATGTTTTGAATCCGAGTTATTTTATTAAAATTTTAAGTACATTCACTCAAAATGAATCTAACAACACAAGGATTTTATAAAGAAAGGCATGTGGCAACATCAGATATTCTAGTTGGCTAGCAGGAATAATATTTCCTAACAATGTAATCAGCATTACATTTTATTTAAATAATAAATGCCATAAAACTTAACACCATAAAATTTCATATTTTTCATGATTTAAAATAAGGTATTATTGTTTGAGAATTTAAGAGGCTTATCTTAAATTTTCCCATACATAAATATGTGTTTCTACAATCAATAAACAAACTTTAATTGAAGTTATATAAAAAGTTACCTTTATAATAGAATCCTAAATACAAAATAAAGCGGCTCTTAACAGTAAACCAAGAAAAAAGATACACCCAATAAGTTGAACAGTATAGATTTAATGAAATACAAATTAATAATAGCACAACCACTCAATTGCATGAATAACACCAGCAGAAGCCAAATGCAGCATGACAGATGTGCTGATGACAAGTAGAATGCAGTATCAACAAACCATACTTGGACCTGGAGTACTTGAATTAGTTCAAAATATTTAAAATCTGGCGATACATGTTTTAAATATTGTCATTCATAAAACTGAATTTTTGTGTTATTGTAAGCTTGTATTTCGTTTATTCTGAGATAGACATTTTATCTGGTATATTCTACTTTTTTATTTAGTTCAATGAAAGCCCTTTTTAGATTTGATTTATTGCAAGAATAATTTGTTTCTGCATGCTTGAATTAATCTTAAAGACTGTTCCATGATTTGGAAACACTCAAAATTCATATCATCCAGTTAAGATTAGTCACACATAATTATAGCAATTTATTGCACATTTATCATGTTCATATTCTGAGCCAGAGTGAAAAAAAATGAAAACTTGTGGAATTTTCTTAAATAAAACAGTATATTTCCAGAATTTTTAACATTAATAAATAAAAGCACAAAAATAAAAAAAATTTCAAAATAAATCTATTTTTTTTGAAAACAAATAATATATCTGGCTAAAATAAAAATTCATGCATACATAATATCATAAAAATATTTTGCTTTTGGTTTGCAATTGGCAGTGTGTAAAAAAAAAGAAAATTCATTAAAAAGTTGTTTAACACAGGACAGAATATTTACAATAGTATATTAAATATACTTCTGTAACTAAACAAACTGCCTGTAATAAATTATTTTATTTCAAATGTACAACAGAAATTAGAAATACAAGCAAAACACTACTTTTAAAAATTTCAACAGATTCTAGGGTACCAATACTCTAGCTTAGCTTATTAAATATTCTTCTGCATTCCTAAACGCTTATTAATTTTTATTTCAGGAAATTAACCCTTAACTGGGGACGTGCGGTCTGTGAGACCACTAGTGATGGATTTTCTGTCACCCCTATTCTATTTTTAGCTCAATTGAATGGATTGACGCTGTAGCTTGCTATTTTGTGACCTTCAATGCACGTGCACTTTTTCAACCGATTTCAGCAGATGCTTTTTAAAATAATTCAGTTATTTCTTCGCGCATGGTCTCTAAGACCGCATCTCCCTGTTAAGTGTCCCAGTGATAAACAAGACTTAGCAGATGGCGCTAAAACGTGGACCCCGAAATATCATCCAGTTTACTGATCCTATTATGAAACAGTGCTCCAGACACTTTTAAATGAAACAGAAAGGGATTTTAGTGATAAGGATAATTGTACAGAAGAATTTTTCGATGAAAGCTCACATTCAACTGATTTTGATATGTATGTTCAAACATAATTAATTTTTCAAGTGATAATGTATTTTGAAAAATTTATGATATATTTTAATATACCAAGAGATATATACAGAATTTATAAGTTGATTATTATACTAGTTCTTAACCTGTATGTTTAAAATGCCCTAGAAAAGGCAATGAAAGTTCACACAAGCCGATAAAAAAAGGGCCAATTTTACCCATTGTCATTTTTTTTATTTGTCATATAATTGTTGAATTTTACATTTTATTGTCTTCTATATACCTTCATATACTGTAAAAATAAATAAGATTTAAAAAGTAAAATACTTTTTCAAGAATATTATTTATTGTAACATGTAATTTGAGAAGAAAATGTATGTTCCAATGCATTTACTTTTTTCAATGATAATATATTTTGAAACATTTCTAAAACATATCTATATATCAAGAAAAATATCTGCAAAATATATTGACAGTTTTTCATACTAATACATTCATTAGAAAATTTTATTTGAGTGTAAATGAAATGCGGTCTTGTAGACTGCACCTCCCCAGCTAAGGGTTAAATTATATTTAGAATTCCTGAAATTGTACCTTCTCTAAAACTAATTAATAGATTGTTTTATCCTTTCTGCACTTTTATTAATTAACTAACAATATTAATGGTTTAAATAATTACATATTATCTTGACAATTCAATATTCAAAACGTCTATTCTATTACATAATAAGATATATTCATTCACAGTAATAAATTATCAATGTTTTACAGGGTTGTCACTTAAATCTGGAAAAAAGAACTCCCTGTTCCCCTAAGAAAATGCTTGACTAACTCTTTATTTATTATCTAGAATTTAACAAATCAAAATTTATATATTAAAACAGGGGGATATATTGCCCATCATATTCTTTAACTGTAAGTCGCACAAAATTAAAGAAAAAATATTCGATACAAAATTTTTGTTACGACTCAAATCATTTAACGATTACTTAACAAAAAAGCATTGCAAAGCAAGTTTACTTCTTTTAAAATTCATTTTTGCCAATTCTAGTATCAGGGCCTCAATTTCTGAGAGATTTTAAAGCTATCAGTTTCATAGAGCTAATGAACCTAATCTGTAATAAATACAGCATAACCTTTTTGTATGGCCTAAAGTAAATTTTTTAACTATTTCACTTTCAATGAACATATGTGAAAATTCCAAAATATCATTGAAAGCATTAAAGGATGAATGAATGCAATGCAACAAATTTTAATGCTTATAAAAATTTTGCTTTAAATTATTGTTCTCGAAGTTTGAAATCAGGTTTATTTGAGAAGCACCACTCTTGTGAACTTGCACAGTCTTGTATGTTTTCCTCTTTTGGCATGACTAGTATGTGCCTGTTTTTTCATATTTAGGCTTATTATCTTCTTACAAAGGAAGCAATACACTACAAATGGATTTTGCGGAACTTTTCAAACCTATTCAACAAAATCAGGATTTTAAGCAGCTTATAAAATATTGCTTATAAAAAATTCTCTAACTTACTTTGAATAAGTTTCTCAAATAATAAACAAAGCATTCAATAAATTCAAGTTTAACAGATTAAACTCCATTGTACTGGCTTCAGCAGATTAAATATTGTTAATACCACCAGAGAAATGTAGTATTCTATTCTTTCTTGCAGTTACAGAAGTCTTGCAAATGCTCATTAACCACAATTTCGGAATTTCTTGGGAAAAGAACAACTATCTCACAAATCGACAAATTGAAACTAGAGTGATCTATCTATACAGAAAAAGAGAGAGAGAAAAAGCAGAGTACGTGTTTCCACATTACACAATCACGAATGATATTGCTCCATTTTTGGAAGCTACCTATTCTTGTAATCTTTAGGGAACAGTATGTTTAAATGGGAAAAAAATAATTTAAATTTCCCTGTTTTAATGAAAAATTTCAAATTCTCTTGCATTTTCACAGCTTTTTTAGACGACTTAAATTCCCCGTATTTTCCTGGTTTTTCACGTTTCCCGCTTTTCAGTGGCGTTTCAATTACTATGGAAATTTTCCATGGTAATAAAACATTTTATTTTATTTCACAATTTTCTTACAGGTTAACCTTGCTGCGACTTTCAAGTCTTTTTTTAAAAAACCCAAACATGATGTCTTCCAAACTATTATATAAATGCTTACAAGGTTATAAGATATAGATAATTTGTTGTTTCTAATAGTATTGTAAAATATTTTAAAAATAAGACTATAATTATTGGTGCAAGCAAAAAAAAAAAAATCACACGTCTTTTGGGTCAAATGTGAACCACATACATTGACAGCACATTTACAGTGTTATTCAGTTATTTGTGTTTGATATCTTTTTAGATCTTGTAAATGCTTACATAAGTATGAATACAATTATTAATACGGAAGTTTATAACTAATTATATTTATTAATTGATATATAATAATTTAACACAAAAAATTTTATTAGTGCGTGAAAATCATTTTTCCTCCATCGCATCTTTTTTCATGTGTTTTGTATGGGAGATACTATCATGTTTGCATACTCTTTTCGCAGTTATTGCATCATCGTTTATATTTTTCTTTTGTTTATGAGGGAGGAAGAAGTAGGAACTATTTTCACTTCGAATAAATTTAGAAAAGCATTTTTCTGAAAAATATCATAATGACTGGAATTACATGAAAAGACAAAATCCCCATTCTTCTTGAACTCAAGGAAACTAAAAATATGATGTGAACAGCTCCATATTTGCCTTCACTAAGGACACAGCACTTGTGTTACATACCAAAGAAGAACAATTGCATATTGTTACACAGCATCTTCCATTATGACGACTCTATAAGTACTGCTGATAATAATAATAAAACATAGAATCATTCTTGACTATGGTACAACTAAAGGAGCAATAGATACTTTAGATAAATTATTAAGGCCTTATCAGACAGGCAAATAGCATTTACATTTTCACGGATAGTTTCTTGTTCATACCTGCAGAAAACCGGTCCGCCAACATTTTTGTCAGGGTGCACAGTTTACAATTTGCTTGAAGGTGTCAACAATAGTGATGGGGAAATTGTTTGCAAATGAAATTCAATCAATCGAGTTGATTTTGGAAGTGATACAGTAGCCAAAAATGGCATGATTGTCACTAACATAAAATTAATTTGCAAACCTTTTCTCTGTAAAATCACGACAAAAAAAGTTGCATGGTCGTGTGATCAAGTCATTCTTGATTGACTTTATTCAAGAAAAGTCGGCTGTTTGGAATCCACTGAATATTCATTAAGAAAAAAGTGTTATAGGAAAAAATTCATACAAAAATTAGCAGAAGATGAAGAGATGTTAACACCAATAGATAGTCATGAAAACAAAGAAAATTTATATTCAGAATTAAAAAAATTAATGTTGCTGTGAACTGTCTTTTTTTAGAGAAATTGATCAGACTGAATCCAATTATTTTAAAAATAATGGTGGAATCTTGTGATTACATACTTTGAAATTGTAAAATAAATAATTAACATCTTCCATACAATATAAATAGTATTTAATTCCTATGTTAATGTGAAAGTTAATTAGGATCAACTCATTTTCTGAAGTAGAGATGAACCACTGCAGTAGAATTCAGTCAGAATTATATAGTCACAGTTGAGGGAATTGTAAAATATGAATAATTCTGCTTCTGTTTGATTTTTTAACGTAAAAAATACTAGTGCAGTTTTTTTTTTTTAAATTAATCGCACACCCACTCACAAAATCCCTTTAATGAATTACTATATTAAATTGATATCTATGGTTTAATTTATAAAATACCAATACAGATACATTATGCAGTTATTAGATATTTTTGTATATAAACCTGCCATTATTACTAAAAAATTAACAAAATTGATGGGGTAGCAATATATTCCAGGATTAATAAAAACTTACCAAAAATAAGTACAGCAAGTAAAAAAACTAAAAATAGCAAAAATTAATTATAAGCAGTAATATACAGAAAATATGAACAGGAATCCCACAAACAAAATGAGTAAACAGGAAATCCACTAAACAGGAAAAGTGATAAATTAATTGTAAAGTGCTCCTGTGTTTTTGGGTTTACCATACACCAAATGCTGCAATGACATAACTACATACATTTTTTTCATGCTCACTTGTCCACAAAGGTGTAAATGATATTTGCTAGTCTGATAAGGTCTTTAGTAATCCACAGTATAAAAACAGAAAACCAACAGTTGGCCACAAATTGCTTTTCTCGGTATATTGGATCCCTCTCTTTATAATACTTATGTTCTCTTCGAAGCTCAGAATCTATTACAAATTAACACAGAATAGGATTGTCAAAACTTTTTAGAGGAATTTAACTTTTCTCTTGTAAAACCATACATCATAATAAGGAATATTTGTCCAGAGGTAGGTTTACAAGGACAATAGCAGAAGACTTGTGACAAAATGAAAGAAGAATTGTAACTGAAAAGACTGGCTCAATAACCATGAAAAGAGGATGCTGTATATTGTGTAAGTGACAACAAAACTAATTTAGTCTGCATGCATTACAATATGTGGGTTTGTAAAAATCATTCTCAAATCAGAATCATTGACCAGAAGTGTGTATAGAATACAACAGTTATTTCATATTTAACTGTTAAGTATCATGCTTACATGCAACATATACTGATTATATTTTTGGAATCATAAACACATTATTTACATCATATGCTTATTGCCGCAATTTATGAACATTCTTTTCCAGCTTCTTGCATTTGTTGGTTCCACTGATATTAGATGAATTAAAAATTTTAACTAGGGTTGCTTCCCAAAAACCTGCAATATATGTTGAAAATAAGGTTGATGCAGGATTGAATTCATTTTGATATTCTCTTCAATGTTACTTTTTAGAATGATAAACAGACATTGGTTTTAACAAGTTTTCATTAGTCTCATTTAAGTACAAAATAATAATTCATATTAATATTTTGATCTAGAAATTGTTTTTGCTTCCTCTTCCATTTTACTTATTTAAGAGATTATCATGCTTGAATTTTTTTTGTCAATTCAGATGAAAAATATTTTTGCCATTTTCTCAAACGATTACATAATTTCTTCACTTTTTAAAATTCTATTTGTTAACTTAAACCGATATGTCGGTTACATTACTAATATTAACTAGTTGATTTTCATACTTTTATTTATGTTAAGAAAAATGAATAAACTCTCCACCAATGATGTGATTTTTTCCTGATCCATCTTTATTATATTCACCAGAAGTGCTTTTTTGCATAAATAGAATATAGGAATAACTGTAAAATTTTATCAAATATTATTACTTTTTACTCATCCCAACAGCACAATCTTTCAGAAATATAAACAGTTACAGCTAATAAGTTCAATCAAACAAATCACACTTTGCATAGTTATATTTAACATAAGTTAACATCATACTTTTAATAAAAACATTAGATAAGAAAACGCACGATATATGCATATTATTACGAAACGATGAAATGTAAGAATGAAGTTTTATATTCGCTCACAATCATTAATATACACTATTACGTAGTTTTTAAAAAAACGGCATTTCCACAAAACAGTAATTAACATGAGATAACAAAGCAACCTCTTACGAGACAAAGTGAAAATTCTTACCGGTAATTTAAAACAGTATACTATGAATTTAGGGATTAAACGTGATTTCACAGGTATCGGAAAATATTTAATAAGATGTTACATAATAATACTTACATTGCATTACCCCAGGGTCAACAGATGGGAACATATTTAAATAACTACTTTGCCGGTCCATGGTCATAGATTTCTAAATAAAATTTATTCAACAGTTTTCACAAAAAGACTGGTTTTAATTCTAAAATTACATACAACTCATTATTCACACTGTCCTTTCAATAAACGCACATGTGCAAAGGACATTGCCATAGATGAAATACTATACTATTAATATTTTATTGTTGTTGCATCATATGCCTATTTTGAAAAGCAAAATATATTAATAGAATTTGAACTTATTTATATCTTTTAAGAATCAAAATCATCAGATTTTAATGCATTTAACTCTCTTTGAATTTTAGAATATTCTAGCATATTAAGTTAACTTTGATTTTCCTAGTAAAATTTGGCATCAATTTCGAAGCGTTGTTTTCCTTTGAATTTTGTGACTTATTTTCTTGTGCAATTACTTCAAATGGTAATTATTTTTTAAATTAAAGTTTCTCTAATTTATTTTTTATACAGCCTAATGGATTTTAAATTTCTTGAAAAGGCAGGTGGTAAAGCAGGCAAAGATTCTGGGAAAGCTAAGGCGAAGGCTATATCCAGGTCTGCAAGAGCTGGTTTACAGGCGAGTTTTAGTTTAGTTCATTCTGTCATCTCATAAATTCTTCTGCCATTTGTCCCGTGCATTGTGCATTATTTTGTATCAATTTAATTAATTTATTTAGAATAGAGAGTAAATTTATTCGTCCAAGCGGTTCATAATTTATTTCTATTTCCAGCGAAATTTTTATAAAAGTGAATATAATAGTAATTAATTATATAATTTTTTAAATGCATTCAATCTGTAAAGGAGAAAAGCGTTAATTCATATATTTAATAATTTGACATTGATTTTATTATTGATTTTCTTTAATTTAAAAGTCGTAGAGTTTTTTGATATTTTGCTGTTAAAATTCAGTATTCATGATATTAAGTATTTATATTACGTATTTTGCAAAGAAAATTTGATGCAAAAGTGTAATTTTATCATGATTTCTTTTCTTGTTATCTTCCTCTAGTATATATATATATAGTGAAATAAATTTCAAGTAATCATTTAATTGAAAATGATTATATATAATTTAATAAAATTACTACAAAAAAAGTTTCTGTATGACTAAAATATATTCCATATTGATTTCCAGTTATTACGTTTTCTGTTTCATAGTCAGTCGAGGCTTTTAATATTATTATTTTTTCCGCTTTCTTGGTGTAGTAGTAGTCAATTTATTTTGCTGATTATTTCTTTTGTTGTAATGATAATATCTTGTATTACTTCTTATTTTTTTGCTCCTTGTATTGTAGTTTTCAAGTTGATGACTGATTTCTTTAATGGATTGCTCACAAATGCTCTAGTGGATTTAAATGGGAGACTTTTGAGGTGAGTGAAGCTGCTGAGGTACATGTTAAAACCAGTAATCTGAAAATTTGCTCTGTATTTATTGGGGTTATTATGTTCAAAGATGAATTGAAAATAAATGTGTGCATAAAGGTTTTGTTGTAGGATATTGACATACACATGTGGAAAATTAATTTTTGAGTTCAGGAAATTGCGACATTTGTGTTTCTAATTACATCACAAGATGTTTTCTTTTCTTTTTGTTCACAGAAATTCATCTGGTTTCTTAAATTTGAGTTATGAATTATATCTTTTAATAAAATTATCTATAACCTTGATATAATCAAACTAATTTTCTGATTCTTTCTGTTTGCTTAAGCTTGTTTATTTTTTGAATCAATGGTGTGAATAATACTTTTTCAATTATAAAATTTGGATTTTTGAGCCAGTTATAAATTAATATTTTGGGCCTTTCTATCAGTGTAAAGTCCTCTAGTTTTCAGATTTAAATTTAAAATTGTATCTATGATTTTTTCCCCCCTAGTAAATTCATAAATTTATTACTTGCACTCTTACTTGAATCTTTTAATATGAATGAACATAGAATATAATCTACAAGATGTCTTATAAAAGAAAAAAAAAAACCTTTTGATATATTATTTTTTATATTTATCTGTACGAATTCAATCTTTGAAGTTTAGAAAATTTCTACACATTCTTTAAATTTCATTTATATAACTTTTTTTCTTTTTATAAAATGATTCAATTTTGAGCACCAAAAAGTTAGAAAGTAGAATTACAAAATAGCAGTAGAAGTAATCAGAATATATGATTGAAAAAAAAAATAAATTATTATTATATATAAGAGTTTATATGTATATATATACACACACAGGATGTTGCCGAATTTGACCGATAAATTCAGAGGGGTGATAGTAGGCATCAAGAGGATAAAGAATCATCATACAACATAGTGTCCAAAGAACTTTTAGTATGTGAAAATCGCAAAAGTATAGGAAGTTCGAAAATTGTTGAAAACTATAAAAAATTAATAAGAAAATAAGAAATGGTATTATAACTTTGAATTTTTTTTAAGTGAGAGCACATTCTTAAAGGTTTTTTTTTTTTTCATATAGGTAACATTCCCATTTGATGATCTAGTGGGTCATAAATAACTGAAAATGAAAAAGTAGTTTTGAATCCATTTTAGCAAAAATATTAAAACTTGAAGAAAAATAAATGCTTGAAAATGTAAGGAATTTTATATTCTATAATTTGATATAAGCATGTAGTATGAAAACTGGGGAGTTTTCTCAAGAAAATTTAAAATGAAAACCAGAAAACATCGCTGCAACATCAATATCAATGTTCGCATAGAGCGTTGTCACATTCGAAGGATGAATTCAGAGGAAGGATAATATGCATTAAGTAGATGAAAAATTACCGGAAAACATGGGGTAGCAGGTAACGTTTATTCAGTGAAAATCGCAAAAACAGGTGTCGAAAAGACAATGAGCCTGTGAAGAGAATGGCTTTATGAATGTGAGGGTTATGAACAAGATAATCAAGAAGAAGCCTTCTCATATGTAAATATTTCCATGCGTTGAAAAAAAATAAAAGCAGCGAGCAAGTATTGATTAATGAGCATTGGAGAATTGATAGCCATTAAACTTCATTTGCAAACAATGTCAGATTTCTCGAATGCAACTAAAATGTGCTGGTGCTCCATCGTGCATTAACCAAATGTTTTGGTGTGCAATTGTAGGTGCTCCCTGCAGTAAATCCAGAACAACATGCCAGAAGAAAACATGGTATTTTGTGCTGCTGAGGTAGTTGGGTAGAAAATACAGTCCCAATAGATGGTTCTGTCTAGATGTTAATATCAAACTTGTGTCGTACGTTTGACAAGATAGTCATGTGGAGATTTTTGAATGACCAAATATTTGCATTGTGCCTGTTGAAGACACCTTCTTTTGTAAAGCTTGAGAATAAAACTCTAACAGAAAAGTGTGCATCTTCCTGTGTGGCATCAAACATCCAGCATGAGAACTTGACTTGATTTGCACTTTTCACTGAAAAATGTTACCTACGACCCTATGTTTTTTGGTACTACTTACATTCATCTACTTAATGCCTACTATCCTTGCTCTGAATTTATCTTTCTAATTTGACAGCACTCCCTGCGAACTTCGGTACTGATGTTGCAGCAATGTTTTCTGGTTCCCATTTTAGTTTTCCTTGAATATCTTTAAAACTCCCCCTTTATGACCCTCTAGATCATCAAACGGGCATGTTACCTACATGAAAAAAAACTTTTAAGAATGCGCTTTCACTTTAAAAAAATTCATAGTTGAAATACCATTTGTTATTATTTATTAATTTTTTACAGCTTCCAACAGTTTCTGGACACTCTATATTTTTGTGATTTTCACTTACTAAACGTTGTTTGGGGCCCTTTGTTGTATGATGATTCTTTATCCTCTTGAGGCCTATTATCACCCCTCTGAATTTGTCGGTCGAATTTGGCAACACTCTGTGTGTGTGTGTATATAAATACTCTTAAAGTTTGGCCTATGAATTCAGAGAAACTATATATATGTGTGTGTGTGTAATGATATTTTAACTCTAATTTCAATTTAATTAATTTTCAAGATTTTATCTTAATTTAGCACATAGTAACTTCATTCTAAAATATTTTCTTATTTCGTGATCCAATTCCACTGTTTCTACTTAATTAATTCAAGAGAAGCTTTGTAAAATTGCTGAATCAGCTAAAAGTCTAATTTTCTCACACTCCGCGTGAAGAGACAAAATGCCGTTGACGATACAAATTCTTTTTTAAAATCTCCCTGTGTTTCCCCTACCTCTTCAATGCTTGTAATGAAAATCATTCTCGAAATCTCATTATATATTAGCATTATGAAGAAATATTTTCCCTATCAATTTCTGTGGTTATATAAGACCAGGGATAAAATGTCCAAGAGCTATTTGCTCATATTCCTTTCTGTGTCGTTCTGTGTGCTCATCGCTTGTACATATGCCTGCTTCTTCAAAATGAAATAAAAACGACGTCACGAAATCAAAAGTTTCTTCACTGTCTTCAAACTGCATTCTGCTTCACATAAAATAATGCTTATATATATAAGGTTTCTCTGAATTCATATGCCAAACTTTAAGAGTATTTAAAATACATATAAAGAAGCAATTTTTATATAGCAGCATGGAATAATCAAAAGTGTAGTGCAAGAAACAAGAAAGGTTGAAGAAATGAAAAGAAAGTTCTTTATTTACATAATATTTTTATAGCAGATAACAAATAAGTTTAATGGCATAACTAAAAATGGCCTTTGCTGGATTGGACAAGTGAATCAATCACTTGGTTAGCTCGTTCACCTGATTTATCATGTATAAATTTTTCTTATGGGGGCAATTCTCAAGGCATTCATCTATGAGATTCCAACTGACTCTCATGGATGCAAACTTTCCTTCACTCCTGAAACTGTTCATGAAACACCTAGCATCTTTGAGGAGTATGCCCAGTTACTATGTGTATTTTCTGTAGGCGGTTCAAGGTCACATTTTCTACCTCATTATTGGTTGTCTGGTACCAGTAATGTGGTAGAAAATGTGACCTTGAACCGCCTACAGAATATACACAGAACTATAGCTAGATACTACCAGGTCTGTTTTGATGTTGATGATTGAACATTTGAGCACTTACTGTTATATTATGTAGGGAAAGGGCTGTCTTTTCATTTCTTCTTTTTCCTGCGTCACTTTTAATTTCATTTTGATATATATATATCAAAGTGAACTGCAATAAGTGATTTTTATGCATCAAGAACACATAATCAATATGCTTTTCTATCTGAATAGATATCATGATATTCTGCCATTTTGTTTTATATTATAAAATCTCATTATGTGATGCTTTCATTGAATGTATACTGGTTACTATTATAATTTAAAATTCTTATTTCAGTCCTTTAATGATTTACTGCAGTTTAAAATTCATTTAATCACTTACAATCTCATATCTTCACCTAATTAAATGATTTTGACTCTTATTTAAATTGGTCCACTTAATTAACTATTTAATTCCACTTAACTATTTAATTAGTCTATTTAAATTGTGTGTATATAAAGTTGAATAGTTTATATGACATGAGTTGCTGCATTTAGTGTACAGAAACTTTTTTGTGGTTTGATTTATTATTTCTTTTATCTTTAAAATTTTACCGTGATGTACAAAAATGCAGATAATTCTTTCTTGCTTTTAATCTTTAAGTTCATGATTCATCATCATTTAAAAATGTGAATCTAATTATAGTTATTTTAACTTTTAGTTGTTTAATTTCAACAATTTAACTATTATTTTTTAATTGTCCTCTTTAAATTTTAATCATTGCTTTAGAGGAAATTTATTATATAACAAATTTTTGCTTCGAATTTTGTTGTTTATTGATCTTGTAAATAAAGGATGAACACCAAAAAAAATGTAATTTTAAATGCTTGTATCCTATTTAAACCCCAGTTTCCAGTTGGTAGAATTCATCGTCACTTAAAACATCGTACCACGAGTCATGGACGTGTAGGTGCAACTGCTGCTGTATATAGTGCTGCAATATTTGAATATCTTACAGCTGAGGTAAGACATTCATTAAAAAAAAATTGAGAATCATATAGTATACTAGCTGGTAACTGGCCCATTGTTGATGCACAAGAAGTAATTTTGGAAATATTGTTTGAAATTTGGAATATCTATTTTGTTTAATTAGGAATGATAGAAAGATTTTTTTTTTTTTTGACAATGAATATATTTGTTGAAATTGAATGATGTGTAAATAATATGTATTCTGTTTTTTTAAACGTTATTATTCAAGTGCTTTAAGGTAAACAGTATTTTTTGTTTTTTCATCTTCAGCAAAAATAAATTAATTTCTTGGCTGCCCAACTCATGAGCATCCACCATATCACTGGCCATGTGAAAAACATGGATTTTCTAGGTTCAATCCACACAGTTGAAATGAATGACCTTGTGCCTTGTTGATGGTCATCAAGAATGCAAATCAAATGGGGAATTGCAATTGTTTGAAATTAAAAGGCATGTCAGTGGGAATAATGGGAATGTGTGGAATCTATTCCATTCAACTTTTCATTAAGAATAGTTGCTTCAATTTTTGCCACATGTTGGTTCTTCCAGTTCTGATTTGCACGATCAGTTAGCACATAAACATTGTCTTTCTTACTGTTTGTTGATCTAGAGATTCTGAAACATGTGAGTTTGCAATTTGTAAACAATCTGCTTCATTGCTCGTTTGTTTGAGAAACTCAAATTCGCTTGTTTCTCTGTGCTGCATTGTTTATGCTACTAAGTGATGAATGTTTGGAAAGTATATTTTTTGATGAAGCAATTAATATAATATACACTTGTGTAACCTAACTGTCATTTGTCAATTCACTGAATAAACAGAAAAATTATGTTCCCACTAGAAAATTTCCTATATATATTACTTACCTTAATCAGCATTGATAATGGTAATTCTATTTTATATGTATGAGATAAATATTGTGCCTGTATGTATGAAATAAATATTGTGCATGCTGAATGACAATATCTTGTGTAAATGATTATTCATTAAAAAAAAATTTAAAAAAAAATTAGCACTTGCACTAAATATTTTCAATTTCATTTCACTCACTGTGATTAGCATCGATGATAATAATTTTATTTTGTTTGATATACGTGCCATTTATTGTTTGCCTTTTATCAATTCTAAAATAATGTTGAATAATAGAAACATATGAAAGAATTTGTTGCTAATAAATGTACTATATTTATAACTTTCAAGTGCAAGCAATAAGTTATCAAAGTTTTATAAGTTTTATCGCAATTGGTTGAATGGTACGACAGCGCATAAAATACGAACTAACGAAAAGTTATTTTTATATATTAGATTAAAAAATATTTCTAAGTAATTTTATTTCATTTCTTGTAAAAAAGATAATTGCATTTTGATGTTGTCCTTTTAAGTTGCTCCATTTTTTTTCTGTTGCTAGTTTTTCTCAACCTTGAAAAAATAATGGTCAATTACAGCATTTTATTTGAATATATTAAGTAAGTTAATTGTTACAACTTTAAATAAAAAGTTTCATTAATATAATTTTTTAGGTATTAGAATTAGCTGGGAATGCAAGCAAAGATTTAAAAGTAAAAAGAATTACTCCGAGACATCTACAATTAGCTATCCGTGGTGATGAGGAATTGGATTCTTTGATTAAAGCTACTATTGCGGGTGGTGGTAAGTTTCAGTATCATTACTGTCCATTTTATAATATCCCAAATGACAGACAATTACTGTGTGCAAGCTTTGAAAGTATCTCCTATTTACATTTAGTTTTTACTAAACTTTTGAATTGATTTTTCATAGATAGCTAGAAAAATGGAATCAATGCTGTATTTGTAGTATTGATTTCATATATAACTTGGAAAAGAATGGGGCTAAAAAAGTTTTTAAAAAATCTTGCAGTATTAATTTTTATAAATTTTGAAAATACTATTTTTTTTAATAACATGAAAAGGTAATCGGGTTGTTAAAAAAATCTTAATAATTATTACCAGGTAGTAATATTTAAGTTTAATTTAATAAAGAATTTCTCAGCAGTGGATTAATAAATTCAGTTATTAATCTGTAGTTACTTTCTCCACAACTCATGTATTTTTAAAGAAAATCCATAAAAGTGACTGTAATCTTGATTTTGTCAAACTGAAAATAATTGCACTAGTGACAAAAATAATACTGTTTTGATGCTATTATAATTAGGAATCATGCAAATGTTTATTTTTCTAATAGAAGTAATTAAACCATATTTCCAAAAGCAGACTTATTAGTGCTGTTATAAAGAGTATAAACTAATTTTATTTAAGTTCTGAGACTAAAACAAAATTATAAAAGTTTGAGTTGCAGATGAAAAAAACTAATTAAGTCAGAATTTTAATTATTTTCATAAAATATTCAACTTTTTTAGTAAATTTTCTTTCACTATAGGTAAATTTCAATACCTCAAGCTTTCATGTTTCTGCTTTCTCTTTTCTCCAGTTTTTGATTTAAAAACTATTTCCAATTTTTAAGTGCTTTAAACTGTAAATGTGTGTTTCCATTTTTTTTATTTTCTATGCTTAAGTGCATATTATTTCAAAGTTCACTATTATAAACATTATGTAACATTTTTTTTTTGTTCAAATTCACTACTTTTATTATCAATCAGTATCATTTATATAAAATCAAAATTCAAATTAATCCATCAACAGATATTTAAGCTGAGAAAGTATTAAAATATTGTATTAACCAAGGATATATAGCTGTAATTAGTTTAAGAACTGTATTACATCAATAAGAAAGTGAAAAAAAACTCCCCCCCCCAAATAAAAAGGAAATCCGATAAGAAAAAAATATTTAAAATTTATAAGAATTTTATAAACACTTTGATTAAATGGTGCAAATATGAGACATTGTGTGAACTGAATTTGTATTTCTTTTCAGGGGTTATTCCGCATATTCACAAGTCTTTGATTGGGAAGAAAGCAAACCAAAAGCCACAATGAATTCACAAATTTTTTCAATCATTTTTCATACTGCTTGTAACAGTAATTTTGTTTCATATTTAATATTAATATTTCATTCATGTTTTTTAAAAATTTATAACTAGTATGTTTTTAAGATATCACAAAAATATATCTGGATATGTGTTGATGCATATATAGGTTGTTTAAATGTTATTTGTTTTGTATTGAAAATTACATTCTAAACTATAACTATAAACGATAACTATATGAAAATAAAAATTGATGTTCTTTGAAAGATCCAGTATACTACCATGAAAATGTCTCAGTTTTCATATATGCTTAGCTTAGAATTTCTCGCATTTGTAAATGTTTGGTTAGATCAGATAAAATTCTTTTGTTGTGTATTATTAATCTTATCAATAAGTTGTACTTTATTTACTTGTGCATTATTTATTTACATATTTAATCACCAGTACATATTCAATTAAAAGTGATATGTTAGATTTAAAAATTTTTGAAAGAAACTCTAAATTTTAAAAATTTTCTGGACAGATTAGCAACAGTAAGCTTGTTTATAATATTTCTTTTTTGTCTGGATGAAACTCTTATTTATTCAATATATTTTGTATCTTTACACACTGTCACTCTTTAAATACATGTGTCTACAATGATAATTTTTCATCTTTAGAAAGCTGATAATATATATAATCACATTTTTCCCCTTGGGGAAATGACATTCCATTGTCTGGAAATAAAAAGAACAATGTTCACCTCAGTTTTATTGTTTTGGCCCTTTTGCAGTAGGGAAAAATTGAGGAGTAAATATTAATGTATGCACTGATGTTTGTTGCCTATATAATCCATGTTATAATCCATAATATAAACCAAAGATACCAGCCCTTTAAATGTCACCCCTGTAGTTCCCAATCATCTAGAGTTGATTTATTTGCTTTAAGATCCAATCCATCTTCTCAATTAGATTAGGCATAAAATTTACTTAAATTTTCACTAAGGTTTAAATGTTAGGTAAGCCTGATCTATGGGAATTATCATTGCAAGGGAAGTATCTGTTTGCTGCATATGCAAAGTCTGTACTGGTGAATATTGTGAAATTTGCTTTAGAAAGGTTATTGGCAAGGAAGCATTTATTTTCCTTGAGGAGTTACTGGTTAGACACTACTCACTTTAGATTTGTCATGTTTTCTTTTACGAGCTAAAATGATGACCAATGGTGAATAAAAGTTAAAAATCATTTTAATATATTGATCAAATTCAAGCAAGTTGATGGAATTAAAAAACATGGAATTTCAAAGACAACAACAGCTTTTGTTTTTTAATGGAAGAAAACATATAGAAGATGCTGTGAAAAGAAGCAAAGTGATAGCAAACAAACAAAAAAAGATTTAAAGGACCTATAAATGATGATGCCAACAGAGCTATCCTAAAATGGTTCTATCAGCTAAGAAAGCAAAATGTGCCTATTAGTGGACTAATGGTTTCAGAAAAATTAAGAAAATTTGAAGCTTTAGTAGACAATGAATTTCAAAGCTTATCTCCTTTCATGAATATCATGGAATTGTTTTTTAAACATCTTGAATGAGGAAAAGTGAGCAACAGTTAATAATACTACATCCTAAAAACTGTTAAAAAAATAGGAGGGGTCTGTATTCTACAGATGAGGTGTTTATTTCAGATGAAAGTAGTTTGTTTTATCGTCCAGTTCCAGATAAAGCAATTCCTTTAAAGGAGGAAACTGTAAAGATGGGAAGAAATTGAAGCAGAGACTGATAGTCCTGCTGTGTTGAAATGGTATTGGTATCGATAAATTAAAGCTATCAATAACTGAAAGAACTGGTAAAATGTCAAAATGTTTCTACAATTCAATTCAAGACATGTAAAGAAGATTTGGAAAATGAAGAGAAACTTCAACAACTAGTTGCTTTATGTTAAAGAATAAAGAGAAGAATGTAGCTCTCAGATAGTTTACAATTATGTATTACACAGCACTCCCCCATGTTTGAGAAACATAAAAGTGTAGTGTTTTACTTCCCACCAAACTATGCATCAAGTGTTTCAAGAGACATCATTGAAAACGATTAATTCGGAATGTTATTTACAATCTGGATAACAAGCTCCCAAATCCCCTAACGTGCAGAAGATAAAAAATAAGCATATTATAAATAGTTTTTATTATAGAACTACGAGTATGATGAAATAAATTAAATTGGGTTGGACTAAGTAAATGCCTAATTTTATACAAAAGTTCTACCAAAAATAAATATTTTTCACCAACATTGAAACCAAATTATTAAAAATATTTATTTATGCAAGTTTCATTTGAAAAATCTCATTAAAAGATTTTCATCACATGTCTTGAATTATTTAATTACACTACGGCTAGTAGAACAAGGAAAAAAAGTTATGTTGCTACTTCATTGACATTCAAATTGCTTGAAAAAAAGATTAAGCATATCTAGAATATAAAAATCATGCTAACTTTATTAAATATTTAAATGTTTGTTGTTTCTTTTTAAAGATTTTTCCAAACTCAATTTGTTCAATTTTTTCACTAATAATTTTTTCCATTAAATTTTATTAGTAATGAAATGTTTGTGGCTTGTTGAACAAATGCATCAGCTTTACATTCAGTCTCAACAATTTCCTTTTCTAAGAAAAATTTCTTTTTTCCCATAAAGAAATCAGAGTCTAACTTTTCTTTATGTCATTGACAATTATTTCTTTTGCTGTCTGTTTACCCAATAGGCAATATTTTAAATGGTTTGATGTTGCTAACATTCATAATTTTTTATTGATCTCAATTTCTTTATAAATTTTTTATTCAAATTCCACTCCAATATTTTAATGCTGAATCACCTTTCAACAGATGCTTGTTCATGAGAAAAAATGAAAATAATTTTCAAAACTCACCTTAGTTTTTTAAAATTTATTATACACAAAGAAAAGATAAAAGGAGGGGGGGGGGGATTCATCCTATCTTATTTTCCTGACCTGAAAATTATCGAAATCGAGTAAAGATGATTTGACTAGAAAATTTATAAACTCCATGAAAACAGCATCTCCATAACATCTTTTTATTCTTTTTGATATAAAATATAATACAGAACACATTTTTTTTTCTTTCTTTTTTGCACTTACTTGTTCTCTGCCAAAACATTTCTTACTGATGCAAAATTTTCTGTAGATCTAATCATTATGTATTCCAACATTTTAAAAAGCTATTGACAATCATGCTAGAAAAGAGTATAATTTTATCAAATATTGTTTTTCTGGAAAGTAAGTCTTTCAATAATTTGTTCCTTCTTATGCCTGAACTCAGTTTATCAAATGTAGAACAAGGTACATTGTTAGGAAAAGCATATTAGCATGAACAATTTACTGAAAAAATAATTTCAACTCAGAAATTTTCTTAAAAAACAGAATTTTTGTTTTACTAATTTATGTATATGAGATGCATAAAAAGGCAAAAGTAGGTCATCACCCTGCAAAATTTGAAGAAATGGCTTAATACTCTCTACAACACATGAAAAAACAGCTGAAAATGTCTCTCCAATACTTTCTTGCATAATCTTTAATAAAGGTATCGCCCCTTAGACATAAAAGTTAGGTAGGGATCGTTTAGGACAAGATCGTAAATGGCACAAGCACACAAATTTTTATTTTCAGAGTTCAAGACTAGAAAGATTTTTTTAAAAAATGAGAATTTATTTTATTGGTCAATTAAATATAAAATTTCTGAAAACAGCTATAATTTTAGAAACAGAATAACTTGCCGAATTTCATCTATCTAAGTTGCAATTTTGTTTTTTGTTTTGTTACAGTGTTTAAATGCATGCAATCATATAAACTGCCAAATGGCGAACTCATTGACGGATTTGGTTCAAAATTCTGATAAGAATCTTTACTTTAGATGCTAAAACTTAAATATACCAAAGTTTACCAATTTTGAAGTTGCACAAACAAACAAAACAGAAAACTTTATGCAAGGATGTAATGGACCAAAATGCAAAAATGTGGAAATCCAAAACATGTAACATGAAACAGCGTTTTCCCTATTTGAACAAGCAAGAGGTGAAAGAAGTTATGTAAAGTGGAGGAATATATTTCCCCTATTTAAAGGAAGTGAAAGAAGAATCAGGTAAATGAAAGGAATATACTTTCTCCATTATATAAGTATTTCCTTAAACTGAGATAAAAGTTTTTCCACTGACCTCTGAATTCATTAAATCGATCAAATATTGGAAGATCGGACACTGCAAAGAATATACAGAATATAATCAGGTCGATCCAGAAAGATGAAATGATTTTTTTTCATAAGAAGGAAAATATAAACATACACATATATAGTATATGCACAAAGTAAGTTCCGTTGGTTATATATAAAAAAAAAAACGAGTACAGATACAGAAACAAATTTATTGTACAATCTACAACTGTTAAACTACTTTTCTACATAGCTTCCGAAATTTTGTAGGCACTTGTCATAGCGTGGCACAAGTTTTTGTATTCCTTCTTCATAGAAGGTTGCCGCCTGTGTTTTCAACCATGTGGTAACATGTTCTTTCAGCGCGTCCTCATCGTTAAACTGATGACCACCAATGAAAGATTTTAAGTGTAAGAAGAGATGAAAGTCGCTAGGAGCGAGGTCCGGGTTGTACGAAGGATGATCAAATACGTCCCAGTCAAATTTCTGTAGGAGTTGTTTTGTCACGTTCGCAGTGTGAGGTCGGGCATTATCGTGCAAAAAAAAAAAAAAAAAAAAAAAAAAAACACCTTTTGACAGTAATCCTCGGCGCTTGTTCTGTATTGCGCGACACAATTTCTTAATGGTCTCGACGTAAACATGTGCATTGATTGATTGGCCTAGTGGTAAGAAATCAATCAGCAAAATGTCTTTTTGTCCCAAAAAACGGTGCACATGACTTTTCTAGGTGTCAAGGTTTGCTTAGGCTTAACTTTCGTTGGGGAGGAAGTGTGCCTCCATTCCATTGATTGCCGTTTACTTTCAGGGGTGTCGTAAGATACCTAAGTTTCATCTCCCGTGACTATCCGAGAAAGAAAATAATCGCCGTCTTCATTGTAGCGTGTCAAAAACTGAAGTGCACTGCCCATCCGTTGTTTTTTGTGTTGTTCAGTTAGAATTTTGGGTACCCAACGTGAGGAAAGTTTTCGAAATTTCAGTTTTTCAGTAACAATTTCATGATTGGTGATCGTGAGATTTGCGGAAATTCCGTAGCAAGAGCACTAATTGTAAACTTACGGCTTTGCTGAAGCTTCTCTTCAATTGCGTGAACCAGTTCATAAGTAAACTTCGTTCTTCATCGTGCACTTGATCACGTCCTTCATTGAACTGTCTGACCCATCTTCTAACCATTGAATCCCTCACAGCATTTTTTCAGTATACCTCGCAGATTTGCCGATAAATTTCACTTGGTTAAACTTTCCTTGCATTTAGAAAATGAATCACATATCTGATTTCACAAGCGGCGGCATTTTCAATTAAGGCTGACATTATAAAGAAGCACTACAAAGAACACGTTGGCAGCAGCGATATGAAAATGGCGTACATTTCTTCTTCTTGAGTCGGAGAAAATGTCGCGCATGCTCGGAACTGCGATCGCAGCGCTGCTGCTGATAGAAATAGAAACGGAACTTACTTTGTGGATATACCTCGTATATAAAGGCCCTTATATAAGAACCATCAAAAATAAGGAATTTTAATGATGATGTTATATACCCTAAATCTATATGCAGTTGCCGTAAAAAAATGTTTGTGATTGAATCTTTAGAAGTTGGAAATTCTGTTACAACATAATATTGTTGGAAGAAAGCTTCTCTGAAGGGGTAAAAAACAAATTTCGACTTTATTGACCATTGAAGAAGAATGTGTAGATAATTTATCCACGTTTGCTAGTACTTCCCAAATTCATCGAATTTTCTATTCAATTCTGAAGAAATTTTAGATTTAGACAGTGATGTTCAAGCGATGAAATTGTAGCAAAATTAATTCCAGATGATCAAAGTAATGAGGAAAAGGCAGCTTTTGCTTCCAAAACGAAACTCAATGTTCTCTTGAGAATGGTGTATCATTAAAATGTTTGTTCCAGCTGTACCATACATTTTGACATACATTTGACCTAATTAAATCGGTTGAAATATATGTGCATGCAAATGCCATTGCATAAAAAAGATGTATATTTTTCTGTAATTATCTTATAAAATAAACATGTTTATTTTCCTATTTTTTTATTTATATTGTTTATATATCATTAATAAAATTTTCCTTTTTAAATTTTTATAAAGAGCTTAAAAAGTATAATTTTATATGTTCAAATTGTATATAATAATATTTTATCTAGCTCATTATAATATAGACAGATTTTACTGTAATATAGTAAATGTGTAATGTTACTCTTTTTTTTTTTTTTTTCATACTCGGCCATTAAAATGGTATTTTGTAGAAATCCCGCATACAAAAAGAAGAAAATGTATAAAGCTAAATATTTAATATTCTATTGTTAAAAAAAAGCTTGAAATATTTTGTCAAATTAAGTCAACAAAATTTCAATGTCCTAAATTTTACAGAATCGTATATTTTTTTTTAAAACTTGTTTATTCATAAGTCTCATTGGTCAGGATTCCTTCCAGCATTTTCAGAGAAATATTTGTTTGGAGGGTCAAATATAAAATGCAACACATTTTCATTTCACACACTTTAAGATTACATAGATATTAACTAAATATAATTTATTTTGCAGTAAAAAATTCAGATTGGTTTTACATTTGATTGAACAATAGTTGTATATTTTTCTGTATACTTTGCACAAGCATACATAATTCCTCCAAACATATTAATAACAATACCAAATATATTTATAACATTAAATTTGATGCCACCAAAAGTGAAAAAACCTATTGTAGTTTGAAGAATACTTTTTAATACACCAACCAAACTAGTAGTTAAAGCTGAGTTACTTGCTGTGCACAAAAAAAGTGAATAATTTAACAGGACACCAATCACAACTTGAATTGTAAAATATGCAATGAATCCTAAATCTAAGAGAAAGGGAAAAAGTATAAGTATTCTATAAAAAATAAAATTAGTTTATTCAATACGTTTAAAACATTTATTTTTATGGGACTATTTGTTTTTTTAAACAAGTGTTAAAGCTTGTAAGTTTAACAATTCACTTGAATTATCAAATCATTATATATATATATATATATATGTTACAGTGAAAACCCGAAATCAGTCAAAACGCGAATTCACTAGGGAAAACGCGTTTTAACTGACAGCGCTAGGGAAAACCCGAATTACAGCGCTAAGGAGAACGGATTTTCTCTAGTTATTTATGGTTTTGTCGAGTAAATTCCGTACGAATTTAGATTTCTTGTTTGTGAAATTTTCAAAACAAAGTGAAGTTGTCCAATTTTATTCTGGTTGGAACGTGTTTGTGCTGGTTGATTTATTTACGATGAGTGTAGAAATTGTTAATGCTTTTTGCGCTAAAAAGTGGAAAAATAGATTTCTTGAACAGTTACAATTGTTACAGAAAAAACAGAATAATTTTAATGTGATTACACGTGGTGAAAACAACACTCTTTTAACTGAGGTCGAAGAAGCAAAATCTGCCTTTAGCATGACTTCTGTTCAGTATTGCAGATTAAAAAGGTTTGACAGTCTTGAAATCAGTGGAATAAAAAAGTTGATTTCTTCAAATGAGCCCATCAAATTACAAATTGAAGAAATTTTTGATGTCATCGAAAATGCACATGCGCCCATAGGACATGGTGGTAGAGAAAAACTTAAAAAGGAAACTTCAAGAAAATATGCTAACATAACCCCTGAGATGATACAATTTTTTATTATCAATGTGTGAAACATGTCAAAAAAAGAAAAAAATATGAAAAGGAAAGATTTGGTTTCTAAACCTATCATTCACTCAGAAATGAATAGTCGCTGCCAAATGGATTTGATTGACATGCAATCTCAAACAGATAATGAATTTAAGTTTATTATGGTTTACCAGGATCATTTAATAAAATTTGTGTAACTACTACCGCTTCAGAGCGGTAGAGGTTACATTGAAGTCTTGAAATCTTTTTAATATTTGGGGCTCCTTGCATACTGTAATCTGATAATGGAAGAGAGTTTGTAAATTCAGATATTGAGCAGGTTAGGTACGTATTGTCCAGAATTGACGATTGTTCATGGGAAACCTCGTCACAGCCAGTCGCCAACCAAGATGTAGAAAATATTTTGGAGTCATGGACGAAGGATAATCGAACTAAAAGTGGTCCAATGGGTTTCGTTTTATCCAATTCATGAAAAACAGAGCTCTACATTCAGGAATTAAACAATCACCGTATAAAAATATGTTTGGGATTGAACCAAGAGGTGGAATGACAACCTCAACTTTGCCATCAAATATTATAAAAACTATCGAAGACGAAGATAAACTTCAGAAAATTTTCGAGAATACGAATGCAGAAGAACAAGAAACTGAACAAGCACAATCAGGGGAGCATATGCTTGCTAATAAGTCGACCAATATTTTTCTAATTAGAGAGCAATCCAAAGAAAATTTAATAAAGCAAGCCAGACAAATAAAAAAGATCCTTATACAACACATTCTGAGGTTGATATTGGAGGTAAGGTTGTTCCAATTCCAGATACTGATAGGACGAAAGCTGATTTGCGAAATCTCATCTGTCTAATGCTCGAAAAAAATAAGGATGGTCTGTACAAAATTGGTTCAAAAGATGGAGTTCTAAACAAACTGTATTCGAGGTAAAAAGTGGTATTTAAACTTAATTAGTTTAGTATTTATTCAATAAATATAATTTATTCAATTTATATTAACCTTAAATTATTTTATAAATATTTATAGTAGTAGATTTTATCTATTCAGGTTGCAAGTTTGATATAAAAGTTTAACATCCTGGTTTTTAGATCTGAATTCGATGTATTGCAGCAAATTTTCTTGACTAAAAAACAAGTGCTGAATCAGGAAATATGTCTGAGAACAGCAGGAAGAAAAAGAGCTATAGGAATTGGGCAAGGAAGGGTTCGTCCACTGTTCTTGTAAAAAACACTGTTTTTCAAAGAGATGTTTATGTATAAAAAATGATTCCCTTTGCAATTCTAAGTGTCACAGTAGCTTGCCTTGTCGAAATAAATAATATGTAATAACGGTACTGCTTTAAACAATATCCAAATAAAGTATTTTTTTTTTCTTCAGTTATAGGATTTTCCTCCAAATACTGTTTTACTAAGTATAATTTAATATAAAAATTTTGGATAGATGCAAATAATTTTGTCTAGCAAATCAGTCAAAACACGAATAAAACGGTTATCTCCAGCTCTGTTATTGAGAAATCTTTCCTTGTTAATTCGGGTTCTTCCTGGCGCTGCCAGTTAGAACGCGTTCTCCCTAGCGCTGTCAGTTAAAATGCGTTTTCCCTAGTTAATTCACGTTTTGACTGATTTCGGGTTTTCACTGTAACATATATATATATATAAAAGCTGCTCAAAACTCAAAAGTATTAACTTCTATTATATATATATATATATATATATATATATATATATATATATATATATATATATATATATATAACATCATTTGTTTTGCTGAGCAATACTGAGTTACTTAGTTATAATATGCAAAATGTTATTAAAATCAAAAAATTAGGATAGTTCACTCAAATATTTTTTCATTGCACTTTACAGTGTTTCACATAAACCATTAATTTCTGAGTGATAACTTGCTCAGTTACAGTTTGCTATTCTGCAAACAAAACAGCATTATTATTTTTTAAGATGGAAGATGCATATCAGGCTTCCAAGGCTTTAAAAATATATCACAAAATCGATTTTTCAGTGGAGAATCTCCAGTTTCACAGTAGGACCTTGAGCTGCTCACAGGTATTTTTAGAATTTATCCCCATTTTCTTATCTCAGAAAATAGATGTCCAGCCTCTGAAGTTCGAAAGGCATGCTCATATTTCCAGAGCCGGCCTTCTCTTCAAAGGGGCCTGGGTGCAAGAAGTTATTTGGGGCTCAAATTTTTTGTAAAGCAAAGAAAAAAAAATACAAATCTGAACATATATTATTAATGCATATTTATTTAATGAGTGCTTTTTTTTCTTCTTTTTTGCTAATACATCAATTACTTCAGAAAAACAACAATTTTTTTGCAATTTCTTTTTCGATGCTTAATACATCTAGTGCATTTAAGTATTCTGAATATATGCTTGACCGAAGATAATTCTTTATTAATTTTAATTTGCTGAAAGAGCGCTCAGCACTTGCTGTAGTAACTGGCAATGTAAAGAAAAGTTTTAACGCAATTAATACATATAGAAATAACTCATTATAATTAGTATTTAGTATGCATTGCAATATGTCTTGTTTATTATTTACATCTCTTTCATTCAAAATCAAATGCCGTAACAAACAAATTTTTTGGATTAGGTTTTCATCTACATCTGTGTTATAAAACTTTACAAAGTTTTTGGAACATTTCTCTAATTCATATTTTGTGTCTTGTGACAATGCATGACGACAGCTACGCAAACACCTTAAATAATCTCTCCGTTAGCATAAATTTCAATTTTTCTGGCATATTTGTTGTTTCTAAGTTTTTAAGACTGAAATCACGTATAAAGCTTAAGGGATAAATGTAGGAAGAAGGTATATAAATTATTTATATCATCATTTTTCAAAATATTGTTTTTTCATGTATAAAACAGATTTTTAATTAAAGATGAGTTTAACAGAAAATGAAAAAAGCTAGCAAATACTAATTCTATTTAATACATTTCATATTATTAAATCTTAAAAAAATGAATGATTGCATTTCACTTTCCAGGTTTTGAGCATTATTTGTGCCATTTGAAGCTTCAATTCAGTTTCTGGTTACTTTTTATAGTAAGACACAGTAATTAAAGGTTCGGTAAGACATAAGATTAATGTCCAATTACTTGCAAAATATGACAAAATCCTGCCAACTTTCTGTAAAATCGTCAACAGTCAATGAAATAAGAATGGGTTGGCGGTGTGCCTAGACAGGACTTATAATAGTTAAAAATATAGTTTATACATAATAGTTTAAGTATAGTTTTTATAGTTTACACTTATAATAGTTAAAAAAAATCCGAACTCCATATTTTTACGAATAGTACGTTTTAGATCTCCCAGAATCTGAGAAACTTATTTTTTTAAATAAAATCGCGCCTATGGGTAAACACAATTATTCAAATGCGTTTTCAGTTTGATGGATGAAATTTTCTATATGGTCTCTACTTCAGATTTGTAAATTTCTGTCAAATTTTGAACAAAGTGCATTCAGAGGAAATTTGTCAATTCGGTGGTACGAAAGTAATTTAACACGATATCAACAAAACGAAGAACGCTAAATGAGTAATATTTGATGCACAGACTTAACATCTGATGATGTCCTGTCCGCGTTACAACGGAAAGAGGGGTGCCGTAGCTTCTGAAGGTAAAGACCCCTCAGCACCCGAAAGCAGAAGTCTGACTTTCAGTTCATATGAAGATGACACTCACACACGCGCTTGCACAACCCATTTTTACAGGGGGACTCTTTCACACACCTCACAGATAAAACACAAGGGGAAGAACAACCATGCCCGAAACAGGACTCGAACCCGGAAAGCCCAGATCACGGGAAGACGAGCTACCCCTAGGCAGGATGCCGGCGATTTAACATCTAAAGTATTTCAAATTTGGATTGATCGTCTGTCGATCTGCTTATTCACAACCTGTAAGCGTAGTAACAGCGACTTAATCTAATAATTGATCATAAAAATAGTTTCGTATGGAATTTTGAGTTTAATTTGGTTGATAAATGAGCATCCAAAATGCATATTCGGTTTTCTTCATTATTCTACGAAGCACTAAACGCTCATGTAAGGGATTTTGAAAATTGGTGCTTCTTGAATTGATGTTTTTTTCTGCATTAGTTTCGCGTGAATTTTATCTTTCATCATATTTTTATGCTTTTCTTCCACTTTCCGCTTCCTTTGTTTAACTAATTACTACACTAATATGAGTTGGCAATTTACCTCAAATACAGCACAGGGCAGAAACTTATTTGTTAACATATTAAGTAAAAATGAAATTTGTTCTCAAATTTTAGCACATTTTTTACAAATTTTAATCAATTTCAATCTCAATCGATAGTATTCGTTTTAAATCTCTCATTAAAAATCTGCACTCATGTCCATAAATTAAGGATAATGCAAGTTTAGGAAAAGAAACAAAACAAATGTGACTTATTTGTAAAGCCTATTTATTAAACAAAAGGTAAAGAGCAAAAAAGATGCTATGTTTGATATCATTAATAAAAATTGCGATTTTTTGCTCCCTGGAGCAAATTACAAAAATAAAAACCTATTTACAAAAACTAATATTACACGGTTGGTATGATAGTTAATACATAGTATGTCTCCCAGTCGATGCAATACAGTCCGTACAACACCTAGGCATGCTGAGTATCAAATTATCGATCTGATCTTGGGGAATATTACACCACTCATCAAGCAATGCTCTCCGAAGTTCCGGTAGACATGTAGGAGGTGATTGACGAGCTTCAACTCGTCTGCCAAGAATGTCCCACACATGCTCTACTGGATTCAGGCCCGGTGAGAATGCTGCCCAGTCCATACGGGTGATATCCTCCGATCGAAGGCATTCGTTTACGATTTTTGCACGGTAAGGACGGGCATTGTCACCCATAAACACGAATTCTGCGTACATGGCGCCTCGAAACAAACGTACATGTTGTTCCAGAATGACGTCCCGATAGATTTGGCCTGTCATGGTTCCAATTTGAACATGCAGGTCAGTTCTGGAACATAGAACAATTCCTCCCCAAACGAGCAATCCTGCACCACCATCACGGTGTCGTTCAAAGATGCTCTCTTGGTGGTAACGGGTACCTGGCGTTTTCCATATGGAAGTCCGGCAGGAATCAGACTGCAAGCTAAACCTGGACTCGTCGCAAAACATCACACAAGCCCACTGTTGCGGTGTTCACAATGCATGCTATCTACTCCAGACTAACCGTAGACGACAGTGAGTTGCAAGTAAGTGGAACACATCTGACAGGCCTACGAGCAATATTAGACCACTCTGCCCTAAGCGTCTGTACACTGTCTGCCTTGAAACTGTCGTACCAGTGGCTGAAGACAGCTGACGAGACAGGTCTGATGTTGTGCTCCGTCTGTTTCTTTTGGAAGTAACTACCAAATGCCGGTCCTCATTCGGCGTTGTAACTCGGGGGCGACCTGTGCTGTAACGTCTACTCACATTATCATCATCTTGGAATCGTTGCCAAAGCCTGGATATGACACTCTGGGCGATTCCGAGTTCCTCGGATACTTCCAGCTGGGTACGCCCACATTCCAGACGGCCGATAACTCTACCCCGTAAAAAATCATCCAAATGCATCCTTTGTGTCATAATTATGCGGTTATTGCACTGAAAGGCTTATAAAGCGCTTACGAACAATTTTATTTCTTTGCCTGTATTCCTTATACATCACTCTCTTACATTCTCGTCATTGTGACGTACTATCAGTGTCATCTGGTGGCTTCCTGCAATTTGTATATGATTTTTGAAGATGTGTGTAGTCATTTTACGGGCAATATATGTATTTTAGAATTCGATTTCCGCATGACTCTGAATTATCCTTAATTTATGGACATGAATTCATTATTATTCGAAAAAATATATAAATTAAAACCCACATAATTTAATTAAATATTTAAACTCCCCTCTTTGCCCCCTCTAATATTCTATGCTTGATTATTAGATTTATTCCATTGTTAACTTAGTAAAAATCATTGATTATATTTCAATTGTTATTGGATGCAGAAGGTTTCAACAATCATTCTTCTTATTGTTGTTAGCAGAAATATTACTGTTTAATGTAAAATAAACACACAAAATACAAACTATATAATAGATGAAACAATGAATCCACCTTCTGCTGCTGTGTTAAGAATCATTTCTCTATCTGCAACTGATCATTGTGTGACTTTTTTTTTTTTTTTTGATGAGGTATGCTTGGTGCGTTTTGTGAACATTTCAATGAGGTTACGGCCATCATTGGATGGATCGTTCTAAGGACGATCTGGGAAATGTTGAAAAATTACATGTTCCCTCACTAACCCTCAATCGCAGATCTGTTTTTCGATCCCGATTTCTATCAAGATGTTGATACACCATCTGATCTACTTGCGACTAGAGTAGAATCCGTCCCAGTGGTTCGCTTATACATGGTATTTAAGATTTACCAAGCTTTAGAACTTCCAGCGAATTATTTGGGGCCCTAATTTTTTGTAAAGCAAAGAAAAAAAAATACAAATCTGAACATATATTATTAATGCATATTTATTTAATGAGTGCTTTTTTTTTGCTATTACATCAATTACTTCAGAAAAACAACAATTTTTTGCAATTTCTTTTCCGATGCTTAATACAGCAAGTGCATTTAAGCATTCTAAATACATGCTTGACAGAAAATAATTCTTTATTAATTTTAATTCGCTGAAAGAGCGCTCAGCACTTGCTGTAGTAACTGACAACGTAAAGAAAAGTTTTAACATAGTACATTTAGAAATAATTCATTATAATTATAATTTAATATGCATTGCAATATATCTTGTGCGTTATTTACATCTCTTTCATTCAAAATAAAATCCCGTAACAAACAAATTTCTTGGATTAGGTTTTCATCTATATCTGTGTTATAAAACTTTACAAAGTTTTTAACACAGATATGTGTTAAAAACTTTGCCTTTCTCTAATTCATATTCTTCTAAAGTTGTTATATCGGTGATTAATTTGAAATCAGAAATAATATTTGGTATACTTTTAAACACATTTTCTATTTGTACAATAACAGTATCAATTAGTGTAAAAAAAAAAAAAAAAAAAAAAACATCTAAATTCCTCTACCGTTTTTATTTATTTTTATTTAATAACTTCGGAACATAATCTTTTCCTTTTTCGAATTCGTTTTTCAGGAAAATATTCAAATTATGTGCGGGTACTTTTGCTTCGTCGAAAAATGTGTTAAAGTTTGTTCATAAATTTTTGATTTCAGTTTTAATTTTATTGATTAAATTGAAAGCCGATACAAGAACAATTGTTTCTGCTTGAAATAGTTTATTGATAGTGTTAATTTTGGAAAATATTGCAAACAACACTATTAAACATAAAATAAATGACATTTCTTGTACCTAATAAACGTTTAGCTTCGAATGTCGCTTTATTATCATTACTTATATCATTTAAACATCAATAAATTCTTCTAGGGCATTACAAGTTTGTTTCAAACTGTATATATATGTATATATACTGTTTTAACCGCATCTGTTTTGGCTTCCCAACGAGTGTCGCATAATGGTTTGAGAATAATGTTTAAATGCTTTTGTAGATTTTCCCATTTTTTTGTAGATGCAGAAAATAAGCATCAGAAACGTTGCAATAACTGAAAAAAATATGCAATACATACTCCTGGAAGCGGCATCACAAATTAATAAATTAAAAGAGTATGATAGGCCAGGCATACACATAAATTGCATGAGGGTTTAGAGCAATTATTCTAGATTATAGACCTTTCTATTTCCCTTTCATGCTATCGCTGTCATATGCTTGCCCTCTATAAATCATGAGATCTAAATCAAGCTCACTTAATATTTTCCAATAGAGCTTTTGCTGGTCCTTCTCCAGCTACAGCAGTTACCCTACTACTTTAATAAACCCTACTCTGAGTCTTTTATACTTAATCTTTTTTCTTCAAAATTTACATACCTAATAAAGACTGGTTTATTTTTTATGGGAAATATCAGAAATAGAATCCATTTGGATACTATAATACGTAGCTGCATTTGCATTGTCTTTAATTTTGTTAAGGACTTCATTTCCTAATGCAGAGATAATTTGTTCTTTTGAACTATGTTCTAAATGATGCACAATTCTATTTTTCAAATTTATTATTTTGTTTATATGATCCGCTAGCACAGGATCGTATTTACTTAATAATCCGCTCTGTCTTAACATATCTGAATGGGATCTCCTTATTCATAAATGAACTCCCTTTCCCTTCCTCCGTTTGTAGGTATCACTGCGATCGTTGCCCAATAACAGCGTAAGTCGAAGTTCAGCCAGCCACGTGGAAACAAGCGTAGACTTTCAGTATGTGTAAACGTTATTATTATTCAGAACATTTTAATTCTTAATGACTGTGGGGGCCTCGGTGTATAGCACCCGCCGGACCACCCCGATGGCCGGCCCTGAGTAGGGGATGCAGAAAATGCATTTAATTTTCAGTTAGTTAGTTTAATTATATTAATGTCCCGTTTTAAAGCAACACAAGGGCTATTTTGGGACGGACCTCGTAATTTTGAATCTCAGTTCAGATGACGAAGACGACACCTGAGCTGGCACCCCCGCCCTCTCCACACCAGTGGTAGGATGTTTGGCCGTGACGGTTTAACGTGCACCAGACCAGCTTGCACGACGGTTCTTCGGTGGAATCGGGTTTAGAACCTAAAGCCCTCCGGTTCCGAAGGCGAGACCTTACAACCAGGCCACCGCGGTCTAAAATGCATAAAATGGAACAAAAGAAAGGCCTAACAAAGAAATATGAAAACGCGCTAATTTTATTCATTCATCAAGATGTGATAATCTTGCGTTTCGGAAACGACCGTTTATCGGACTTATAAAAAAATATTAATATTTCTTTCTTTCTTTTCTTTTTTTAAATATTATTTTGAGAAGATGAGATATATTGAAGAAAATTATATCTGTATAACATATCAGACAACAAATTTTAATATAATGTGTTTAGTATTATTTTATTCAGAAGAGTTTTACTTATCAAGGAAAGCTTTTTAAAAATACACAGGATTATCAATAAATAAAAGGAGGACAACATTAGCCAAAGCGAAAAATTAGCATTATGATACTTTGAAAATCCCGTAATTTTACAAATGATTTGCATTATTTCCCAATATTCGGAAAATTAAAACATACCCAAGCAAAAAAAAAAAAAAAAAAAAAAAAAAAAGCAATACTTCCGATATTTTCTAATTCAATTAAAATTTCCCCGAGATGGAAAAATAAATTAATTCTTGTGTCAAACATTTATTTACAATAAATTAACCCTACATTATAACCCTATTAGCACAAAATGCTTAACAACATTGTTACGATATCTTCGCGATATTAGCTGGTATTTAGAATATCCTGGAGAAAGTGCACAATATTTTGTGCTAATAAGGAATGCTATTCAATATTTTATATATAATTTAAAATAATTTTGGGCATTATCAACATGAAATTCAAATGTTCGCAACTCATAATACGATCCACTTTACGTTCGAAAAAGAAATTAGCTGGACTGGTTTCTTGAAATTCACACTCGTATACTTTTAAAAAAAGCGTAGTCCACCACCTCCTCCCTAAATACCACAAGTGTTCAGTCCTGCACATATGTGCTTTGAAAAATGTGTGAGACCGAATATGTTTGTGCTTTGTGAAAATGAATATGCATTTTGGGCACGTTTTTTTCGACGGAATGAAACCAAAATGCGACACACGCGACCACAATAAAAAGATCATAACCCATCTAAATTGTTGTGTTTTATAACGTTTGCATGCGAACGAAGAGTTTACAAACTGATAGGCGTCGAATCCCTAGATGAATTTGAGTGAAAATGTGATATTTATCTACCCGTTCAACTTAATAACGTCTGGTAAGTCAGCATACCAGATGTTATCCATCTAACTCATTATATTTTGTAATTATCGTATTCACCAATTCTCAAATAGACAGACTTCCTTTTAATGAATTTTGTACAGAATTTGATAGAAATCTATATATTTGGTGTAGAGACCACATGCAAAATTTCATCCATCTAGCTTAAAGTGAGTTAGAGGTCACATGTTCACAGGCAGATCCATATAATTCCAAAATATGCTTTTCAGACTCAGGGAATTCATGAAGACGTTTTTCGAATTTAGAGATGAAGATTTGTTTGACAGTAACAACACTTTTTCTTTATACGCACATGAAAAAGTTTTTTAAAAATAAGCCCATTAAAGCTGAAAATTATAGCATTCATATGAGCTGTGCCTCCGTTATGTTGCATTTTCTTTAGAAAGAACAAGCAAAACTATTTTCGTTAATTATACCGTTCTTATGTATTTCGTAACTTGACGTTCTAAAAAAAAGTTTTTTGGAAATTATTATCTAAAAATAAATTAATTACGGTGATTCATTTTCTTTCTTCTCCATTGCCAATCCGAATGTTAATACAACTAACTTTATTGTTTCTAAATCATTCTGATTAAGAACACGAATGCTAATTCCATCCTCACTCGCGATTGGATCGAAATACAATGAATCAATAACAATATCCTGGTAATATACATTATGTAAGAAATCACGATGTATATTTATAAAAACAAGATAAAGTGCATAACATAAAATATAAGAACGTAATGAAGAAAGTGGTTTCAAAACAGTCAGCAGAAGCAGAGCAGTTGTATTTCAGAACTGAAAGCACCAACGCTGACGATTCTACACAAGAAAATTCAGGTACATATCTCGCTGCCAGGAGTGTGCGCAGAAACGCCAATGGCCTCCGTTTTCGATTTCAATAAATGACTGCCACTTGTTGCCAATGATGTTCCATTCTATTCAGACTAATTACGCTAATTGTCAACTAAGATAATACTTATAAAAATCTTTTAAAAAACCAGTTTTAAAATAAATTTTCAGATATCTTAGAATTACTTGATCATTCCCCGTTTTTCGGTCGGCTGACCACCCAATAAGGGAACCTTTAAAAAATATCTGGAAGAAACTGGTATGATTTGCAGAAAGAACCAGTGTACTTTGCTAAGGATCCTCATGGAGAAAAGTTGGGGATGACTTGGGCAGGAATAAATTCACCAGTACTAGAGTTTATTTCAAATGCTTAGACACATATGTATCAAAGTATGCAAGAAATCTTTATATAACTATTTACACAAACATATATGATTTTTCCATAAAAAAATGTGTGTATAAGTCCATTTTAGGTAAAGCTTGGCACCAGAAAAAAAAATATTTGGACTGGTCCAAACAGAATTGAATCTAATTGAAAATTTCTGAAAGTCACTGATAAGCACCTTTTATCCAGTGAAAAGTAATATGATATGAAGAATGCCATTTATGATATTTAATTTAGATATAAATTAAGCAAATGTATTTCTATCGTCTCTTTCACTGTAAGAATCACCATGATAATTTTTTGTCCAAGTGCAATTTCACATTTAAATAAGATATGAGGTTTAGTAAAAATTTTGTATTCTTTTGCTTTTTCTTTGCTATATATCATAATTTATGTATTTTTTCATTAAGACCAAAATTATATTATTAATTTTTTTTGTCCCTCTATTTGCTTTAATTTTTAAGTTATTTAAATAAAATATTATTATATTAACTTTTAAAGTTTGATTCCAACATGATAGCTCTTTTTGATGAAAAGCAAGGAAAAAAAAAAAAAAAAACTGTTGATTAATTTGAGTGAATGATTAAATAGATGGTCATGCAACTTTGTCATAACTTATTTTTCAGCCTATAATAATTTAATCGAAATTACCAACTACATAATGTAGATTCATTACATACAGAAGAGGAACTCAATCCTGTTTCCAGATTGAACTTTGTTCAGATTCTCTTTCATTTGTACATTAAAGTTAACAATAATTTATTTAGCGATTAACATTACTTCTTTAAATAGATTTCGTTTGCAAAACATTTCTTTTTTCGGTTCATCCTTTAATTTTCATTATTATAGGACTGTTTATTTGAACACTTATGTATTTCTTTATGTTACAGATCTTTTTTTTTTCTTTCAACAAAAGTAACGAATTTAGAATGCCATTGATAATATTTATATTAGCTTCAAAAAGTTTATTAATTCGCGGTGGGTTCAAGAAAGCGCATATTTCCTCAAAACTTAGAAACGAGTAATTGTATTGAATGTTTAAATAATATACAAAATTCCTTATTAAATATTTTACTAAGTTAATATATTTTATGTAAAATAAAATAATTCTGTATTACCTGAAAAGCTTTCAGATTGCAAGACTTCTTGAGTTTCATAAAAGAGACTAGCAAAGATAAATAATGGAACAGTGTTATAGCCAGTTACATATAAAACAAGTAAAGCTGACATTTCTTCTAAGCTCTTTTGTGCTAGAGTTAAGTAAATACCTTGTGCCACAACACTTAAAGCTCCATATGAATAAGCTCTTATGTCAAGCTCTATATCACCCAAACCTATAAAAATATAATGAGTAATTTTTTTATTTAATTGATTTATTAAACAAGAGTTTAAAATATATAATGTTTACACATTTGGAGTGTTTATTCCTTACAATTTAGTGAATTCTTTTTTAACATTCCTTTTCTTTAAATAGCAGATTGCTCTGGAATTTTACTCCTTCTTTTTCAATTTAATAAATTTAATGTAAAAAAATTCACTTCGAAAAAAGTGTTTCACAGAAGAAAAGCTGATACTATAATTTCTTACAACTTAGGCTATGATAGTCTTGAGGAAAAACATAAGCTTCATGGATGGAATGTGAGGAAATAAAAAGACCATTCCATTCAAGATCTGCAGTTTAAAAAGTCTGGAGTATGATAAATCTGTTGAAGATTAAATATTCTGCTGATGTGGTATGGCAGTTTGAGGACAGCTGCTGTCTCAAATCAAGCCTTACTATTTGCGGGGCATTTTAGGATCCTCATGAAATTTCCAGTCGGGATGCGAATGAAAATAAAACCCTAAGAATATTTCTTAATCAAGACACCAGTAGGTGGAGTAAGAATTCAATGATCAGTAAGTGAGAATTTATAAGAAGTTGAACACATAAATTTTTTCCCTTCTTCAAAAGAGACATGAATCAATGAAGAAAATTTAATATATTTTAATATAAATTATCAAGGTAAGTAACGAAATTTTATCTTGAAAAAAAAAGTACTTTTAGAGAAAAAATAATAATTTATATTAGTATAGTGGTTTCCATTGCAGAATTATGTGTTAAGATGAAATGCATGAAGTTCTGAAAAAAATATCCAGTTTTATATAAAAATAAACATAGAATATCATCAGTAATTACTAAATATTCTTTACCAACATTTAAATTATTTTTTTCATAAGGTTTTTATGAAAAATCTTACTAAAGCACTTTTATTGCTACAATTATCTGTAATACACACACACACACGCATCCCCTCACACAGTATCTATCAATAAGTAATTGGACACCTGTAATAAAAGAGAAAGACAAACACAATTTATTCATATTCAGTAGTTGGTAAATCCTCTACTTGAGGAAATTACAGCCTTAACCCTCAGGAGCATACTTTCCACAAGTGTTTGACTGATGGATAGTGGTATTTTCTTCCACTCAGCTTGGAGAAGACATATAACTTCTTTCACAGATTTTGGACAGTTGCTGCACCCCTTAATTCGGCGATCCAATTTGTCTCAGTTTCCCTATAGGATTCAAGTCTGGACTCTGGGGAGACCAGTACAGTTGGTTTACTCCATTATCATCATACCAATTCATGGTGGAACTCACAATATGATAAGTGGCATTGTCATCTTGGAAATATCAATGATCCAACCCGTAAAACCGTCACAGCGACGGAAACACATTGTTGTTTAGAATAGTGGAGTAGGAGTCGGTATTGAATTTACTATGAATTGGGATAAAGGTCTCAATCCATATCATGAGAAACATCCCCATACCATAATTCCACCTCCACTAAACTTAACTGCAGGTAAAATGCATTCTTGCAGAAAGCACTCTTCATGCATAAGCCAAACCCAAACTCTGCCATCTGACTGGTAGAGATTGAACCTTGATTTATCACTTCAGAAAACCTGTTTCATCTATGTCCAATTTCGATATGTTTTGCACCACCTCAACCGAGCAACATAAATGGAATTTGCAATCAAAAGTTTATGGGTGGCAACACGACTGTGGAAACCAAAGCCAATATGCTTCTTTGAGGATGATATTTATCGAAATAACAGTCCGGGATGTTTGCGGGAACTCCTGGAGTATGTGGGCCATTGGTTTGATGCGCTTTTTCCAAATTTCTCTGGACAGCATTCATCGGTCTCTATCTCTTAGTTTCGTGGATCCCCCGGGCTGAAGCACATTCCAACAATCACCACTGATCTTCTACTTCTTAGTCACAACAAACGCCGCTGTGAATTTTGGAATATTTAATTCACTAGATATATCCCTTACGGATCGGCTATTTCTATGATATCCGGCAATTACTCCATTCTCGGAGTCAGAACAGTTTTGAATTTCATAGAATCTTTCATGCAACTAATGCTTATTCTGTTTCTTACACGATATTTAAGTGCAGAAGGTGTAATATAGATCAGGGCCTCAGATATCCTCATTTGCATGGGTGTCCAAATACTTATTGGTAGATAGTGCATATAACCATCACACTGCCATTTCATTAACATTTCTATTTCTTGAAAGAAAGAAAAAATGTTAAGAACATAAGTAAACAAATATAAGATTTAAAAATCATGAACATTTTATTAACTATATAAAAAGATTATTTTTTCTTTCTTTTTTTTACAAATTTCATAACCTAACAGTTTCAACTGTTCAGTTTTCTTACAAACTAAATGATTTCAGCAACGAGCTGCTTGCCCACAATGTATATATTTAAGATAATAGATAAAACAAATTACCATTCTTCCAGCCGTAGCAATGATTTTATCAATTTTTAATCCATATGAGAGCTAATGACACTTGATGATGCATCTAAGTGAATTTCCAACTCTCAACCATAGCCTATCATTGAGAAAAATCCAAAAAATGTTATTTTCCTATACATTCTCTACAGAGAATAATTTTGGCAGAGTGCGCAGCCATACTCATTAAATATCTAATATACAGATTTTTGTTAATTTTACTTTTATCTGAAAGATTATGACTCCTAGATATGTCATAAAAGGTTATCTGTTCCTTTCACTTCTATTTTTTGAAAATATATTGCAAAATAAAAATTACACAGTGCTCTCAGTCTCAAAAAAGGGACCACGTTCATGGTTTTGTCCGTAATGAAAAGTTCGTAGCATGTTCAGCAAATCTATTAGCTTTGTATTCAATTAGCAATTTCTCTTCTAAAGATATATTTCTTTCTGTACAGAGATAAAAAAAATCAGATTAAAAGTTCCTTCTCTTTATGTCATTGATAACAATTTCTTTAACCTTCTTCTCCACCCCCAAACAGCCGTTCAATGTATT